>NC_081405.1:398569959-398782459 GCF_030272615.1 Cryptomeria japonica
ACTAGCTACCTTATCATGTAACTCCTTTAATCTTCTATCTACATTAGCTGTAAGAATTCCTATGTTACAACAGACCCTGTAGATATTTGTACTTTGTTTCAAACAATTCCCAATGAGAATGAGTTTGGCCTCAATTTTCTTTTTCTCTATTTCTATGATCTGGTCAAAGGCTACTCTTTTAGCTATAGTTAATCTTTTTAGAGCCTGTCAGTTTGCAATCTACCTCAAAGATTGGAAATTGTTAGAAATATGTTCTGTTAGATTCTTGAGCTTACCGGAAGGGGTTGCTCCATCTTCAATCTGACAATCAGGTAACAATATGTGCAATACTGTAACTGATTGATCAATTATTCATTTGTTTGCAGTACCCTCCTTCAATACTTTCTGAGTTGCCATCATCATCAACTCAGTGGGACTCATCTCAGTGACGGATTTCTTCTCAACCTAAGAAGTGTTAATTGCCAAAACCTTTGCTAGGGAATCAGTTTTAACTTATTGTATAAATTCAATTTTCTTTACCTTATCCTCTACAACCTCTTTTGCACCAGTGGCTTTGCCACTTGGTGCAGTGTCAATTACTGTTGGTGGAGTATTATCCACAATATTTACAGTATCCTGTACATTTCCTTACTCAAAAATAGTTTCAGTCGGTATGGACTGTACACTCTTCTTTACTACCGGTTGTATCTATATGTCTATAGTTATTGCCGGTGTAGTCAAAATTGGAGTTGAACTACCCAAAATACCTTTCCCTTTTGATTTGTCAGGAATGGTGGAAGATGTAGCCTTAAAAAATTCTTCATGAGATGTGAGAAAATTGGGATTCTTCTGGAAGAATTTGGTCCAACCCTTACTAGTCTCATTTATCACCTCATTTACTTTGCCCATCATTAGACTTATCTGTCGGGGTTTACTACTGAAAAACTATCCTATATGCAACATCTATGGATCTTTTCATTTACTCATTGTTTATAGAACCACACATTTCCAAAAGTGCTACTTCCTTAATCTCCCTATCTCTCTTGACAACATCAAGTCTTCTAGCATCAAGTTTATTATACAAAGATAGAGGTATCTCCTTCAAAATTTCTATTAAGGCTTTCTTATAAATGTCTATATGGAACAAAATAGCCTCTTCTATTTCATTTTTCTCATCATCCTCTAAATCTTCATAATACATAGATACATTTTTCAAAATTCAATGTTTTGTTATTTCATCACTTAGCTTAGCACATGTCATTTTAGTCTTACCACACTCAGTGTCATCACTCTTCTTCTTTTTGCTTATGGTTGCCGGTGTAGATGTGACTGGTTTCCTCTTTTGTATAGGCTTCCTTGCCGGAGGTGGTGGTGCAGTAGGTTTTGTTGCCTTTCTAACAAGTCTCCTCCTAGGCTCTGCCTTCTTCTACTCTATCGGTGGTTGATCCACTTTCATTCTTTGTACCCTTCTAAAAGCTAGAGGTTCATTGTCCTCAGGGTCAGAATCGGAAGTGATGGTAGAAATGTAAGCTTTAGGCTTCTTCACCTCTGCAGTACTAGCCACTACCGATTCTACTGCCGATTTGGGTCTAGAACCCAGTTGAGTGTCTATCTTATGAATTACATCCTATTCATATGCAGACATCTTTTCTATTTTCTTCTCTCTTCTCTTCCTGTTAAAACCAATTTTGACTTCAAGGGCCTTTTCTTCTGCTATACCAAAATGCTTTGTTTTGTCATCCAATGGGGCATCAAGCAACATTTTTGCATAAAGTCCAAAAATGCTATCATCCACTTCATATCCAAGCTCAATAATCCAGATTGTCCTAGGTTCAACTGCATCCATAAGGGTTTCATCAGTTTTCACCATAAAATAGATATCAGTGGAGTACTCCACAATTTTCTTTAATATTCTCTCCCTCTACCTCATGTTTTCTTGGAATGTTTTGAAATACCCCCAAAGTTTCTCATCTCTGTCGGTACCAAGACTGGTGATTTCTTCCTTGATCTGCATACCTACCGGTATGTCATGAGCCGAACGCTTCTTGCCAAGACCATGTAGCTCATTCAGGAAGTAAAACATTAAACAAACAATCAAATTTCCATTTTTGAAAGTTCCTTTCTTAACTCCCTTGATATTCCCAAGGTTCAACATCAATTCACTCCTCATTCATTCACATAAATCATATTTTGCATTATTCCTTAACATCTGATATGCAAAATGAATGAATGAACTAGGAACATAATTCAATCAGTTGGATTTAGTTACCTTATAACCTATTATCATGCTTGCAAATTTCACATCAGTTTCAGTGATTGTGCTGATCCTCATTGATCTGTTATCAGGAGTTGCACCGGTGAGTTCCTTGACCTCTGTGTTGGAAATTTTCTTGCCAGGTTCTTGTTAGACTTTGGGTAAGCTGACGAATGCTTGAATAGCCTCCTTCATGATCATGTAAGGCCTATCCAACCAGATAAACTCATTGTGAACCCTGCTCAGAATGTATCTAATGACTTCATCCTTGAATTCCGGTATGTACAGAATACCGGTTAACCCTAAATCCTTAATTGCTTTGTATTCCGATTTGATGGTTCCAGAGTCTCCCAGTATCATGAATTGATACATGATTTTGATGTCCTCTGTGCCTAGGTCCTCTAGGGTGTAGTGAATGTATTCCCTTACGTCTTCAACATACATCACGCCATCAGGAACCCTAGAAAATGTTCCCGTAGAGTCTTCCTTCTTGGCAATTTTGGGAACCTCCTTGAATATGAGCGTTAACCTATCCTTGACTTCAACAATGGTGGGATTTGCAATGAAAGTAGGAGCTGAAGATCCAGATGCCATTTCAAAGAATACTTTAAAGTGAACTTTGGTGGAAGATTGAGTGTTTCTGATCGAAATCCTTTCAGAATGCCTTTGCTTGCTCTTAATTTGCCTGAAAATTTGCCTTTTCTTCTCTCTGAATGCTTGAATGATCGATGAGTGAAAATGAATTCACTTACCCCTTTTTATCAGCAAATAAAACCCTAATATTTCTTTATAATGAATGCTTCACGAACAACCCTACGGATGTCAGTTTCACAGTCTTGTGTCGGGTGAACCTTCATCAATGATAAACCCAACTCTCCACTTTAGATCTCCTCCAAGCTAATATGTAGGATTTTGCAATGACTTTGCCAACTCCTAAGGCTTATGCCTCAGTTAACAATGGAATTTCCTGCCGGTGGAGGAATACCCTATTCTACCAATGGAGTTACCGGTGTAGATCCATCTCCACTTGGTTCTTTAGATTTTCTAACCCATCTCTTGGTGTGATCTTGTTGTATTTCATCTACCTTCTGCTTTCCTTTCTCATTATCTTTATCATTTCTAACCGGTTGAGTCTTTCTTCTGTAGTATTTAGCAATATGACCTATTTTGTTGCATGCATAACATGTAACATTGTTCTTCTGAATTGCTTTGACAAATCTAGTGTCATTCCTTGACCTACAGTGATTAGCAAAATGTCCAAAATTTCCACATGTATGACATTTAACATTCATTCTGTAATCTTCTGATCTATGACCATATTTCTTGCAATTTGTGCATTAACCAGGAATAGAATTGTAGTTTTGATTTGTTTTATTTCTACATTGTTTAACCATATGCCCAAATTTATTGCAAATAAAACATCTACCATTGAATTTATAAGCATTATATTGTCTTACCGTTTTCCTCTGTTCTGATGAGTTCTGCATACTGATTGTTTGATCTTCATTTGCATTACCAGAGCTTTCACCTTGTACAAATCCAAATTCACTAGAATCATCAATCTGCCTTTGTCTTTTCAATAAGTCGTCCAACTGTGCAGAACTAATCTTGTATTTTTTTTATACTCACTTGCAGTAGTTAGATCATCTCTCAGAGTAGTTATTTGTCTTTCAAGTTCTTGTTCATTGTTCAGGGAGTGTGCCAAATCAGTTCTCAATAGATTATTCTCATGAGTCAATTTGCCACATTCATCAAAATTTGTTTTTCAGAGATATAACAAGATTATCTTCCTTCTTCTTTCCATCCTCAATATCTTTTGCTAACCTCATAGTTAGATCTTGCATTTTATTCTTCATGAGCATGTTTGCTTGACTTAGTTTCTGACATTGTTCCTTAAGTGCATTCTTCTCCTCATCATTTGGGTTTCGCAAAAGTTCTTTTCTCTTGGCTTGAGCTAATGATAACCTTTCTTATAGGATAAGAATGAAATCATTTGAAAAATTCAATTCTTCTTGCAATTTCAAGTTCTTCATCCTTTCAGCATCATAATCGTCAAGAGCCATCTCAAGTTGCTTCTCCATATCCATGTTCAAAGATTCCAGTTTCAAGATCTTCCTCAAGCTGTTAAACTTTTTTTGAGGTACCAGGATTTGATACCAATTGTTAGGATCCAAGAACACTGAGAGGGGGGGGGGTGTGAATCAGTGTTCTGCTGGTAACACAAGATTTTATCCTTTTATACCATACACATATAAACCGGCAAACAAATAAACACATAACTTGAAGCAAATAAACCATCCACATAAATAAACATCATAACATACAAAATTTATACATGGAAAACCTCCAAGAGGAAAAAAAACAGTGGGATTTGTGACCCACAATATTAGTTCACTGGCCATATGAAAGGATATTACATATGATGGGGGCTTGCACATGCAGAAAGGCACACTACCTAGAGCATATTGCTCATCACTAAAGAGTCTCACTGACTACAAGTTTCTGCTGAAGTAAAACAATAAAATTAAACTCAAAAATGCATCTGCTATGCCAATTAGAGTTATGGTTCTATCTCTTCTCTGTACCGGTTCATAAACCCTGAACACTACTACCAATATCTCTTCTCCTCCAAGAATTCTTTTCAAGCTATCTATAGATCATTGCATGATATAACATTCACATACAAATGATCTACATACATATACTTTGCATTATATAGTTATGCTATATTCTTCTATGTCGCATCCTATGTCATATCTTATTCCATATTCAAAATGACCTAGCAGACTAACCTATATATACCCATTATAAACAATATGCCTTATGTCAGATTACAATGCATTACAAAAGATATTCAATGTCAACCTCGACAATAATTACAAAATGATTTACTAAATAAATATCCCTTGATGTCGGCTTCCTTCAAGTACTGTTGTCGGTGCCAGTGCTGATGTCGGTGTAGCCCTGAATGCGCCAAAGCTGGTGTCTATCAGTATATGCCTCCTAATGCCAGTATATGACTTCCATCTAATCTTGTTGCCATCAATGACAACAAAATGATTATGACGAGTGTCAATTGCCAACAACTCATAATGCTTTATTCCATGTAATGAATTTTATATACAAATTTTAGTCAGCTCTCCTATGAGCTCGACATTTTGGTTTTCTAGGGTTTAGCTTTTTTGTGGGTTCTTTCAACATAGGTTTTTTGTTTTTTACAAAGACTATAATTTTGCAAATTACTAATATAATCGTTTGCTACGACCTTTTCTCAATGATAAAACAAACACAATAATATTACTTTGGTTTTCTTTTTGTAATTTTGACATAATAAAGTATTTAATCATTGGCTATGACCTTTTATCAATGAAAAATTAAACAAAGATAGTATTGCATAGACTAGAGATAGTATTAGTCTGGTTTTGTTTTTGTAATCAGAGATAGTATTACTCTAGTTTTGTTTTTGCAGTTTCAACTAGATAAAGTATATATTAATAAACCACACACTACCTCTGCATTAGTTTTTTCAAAGAAAATAATTGTGCATTATTTTAGCAAATCAATTTTTCTTTCAAACTCTCCCTCGAATAAACAAGCACTGCCAACCGCCTTCATGATCTCTAGTTTTTGCACTTCCTTCACCAAATCACATAAACAACTCTCTGTAACATAAAGCTCTAAAAATCAGAATGAAATTAGCAAATAACAAATAACATAACAATTAAAGTGAACAAAACACTTTGTATGCTCACACGCTTGACAACCTGACAAAATTGACCTTCCAACCTTTCGATTCAATTTCAACTTCGTTCTCCATCAAAACACTTGCTAAAACAATTTCCAAAGCTATTAATTTCTTCCCTCTTGCAAATACAAACTGGCCATGTTAGCTCAGCTCGTACGTCAAATGCATCGACACCTACCACTTGCAAACGACGGTCAACTTCCCACAAAACATAACTGGAAAGCGCTTCTCCACCTGCCTGGCAAATTTTCGGCCAAAAAACCCTATACTAATCATTCTATGAAAACACTTTCCAAAAAAAAAAACCACTTTCCAAAGCTATTACGGCAATCTGTCCACATCACCTCACACCCTACACCGGATGCATCAAAATGTAAATAGCTATACACATCAGCAAGCATCGAATAACCAAAAACAAGCACCAATTTTGGAACCTATTAAGACAAGCTACACACATCACTTCAAGCCCTACGATAGATGCATCGACACCTGCTACTTGCAAGCATCGATCAACATCTTCTTGCAAAATGTGACTGGAAATCCCTTTTCCGAGATGGCTGACAACTTTTCGGCCAAAAACCCCATACTAAAAGCCTATCAGCTTAAAAATCAATAACAAATAATAGCAACCTTAAACTATAATTATTTTATTAAGTTAATAAAGAATTAAATTAAAAAAACTACTATTCTTAGTTTATATAATTTAGATATAAATAAAACATGCATAAAAAATATAATTAATATGAAACAATATTAACATTAACTGAAAAGTCAACTCATTAGCATTATTAATAAATAAAATGTTGGTAAGGTCTTAATAGAAAGTAGAAAAAAGAGGTCAAGAAAGGTTAACCATGCCCCCAAACATAGTTAAAGAAATACATATTTTTCTAACATAATAATAATTTTAAAAAACTTCCATCCAACAATCTTCCTCATTGGCAAATATTTTATTGAATAGGATAGTTCTCATGTCTAACAAAGATGATGTGTTATTTTGGGCAACTTCAAAATCAGGGAAATATTCAATTAAAGAAGGTTACAATGCCTTACAACAATAAGGTAAGTAGTCGGGCATACTCTTTCTGTTGGAATGACATTGTTCTACCAAAAGTAGGTTGTTTTACGTGGTTAACGTTAAACAAAAGAATCCTAACACCAAATAGACTAGTAAAAATAGGCATTACTTAAACTTTTAATTGTGTATTTTGTGACTTAGAGGAAGAATCAGTTGATCATTTATTTGAACACTGCACCTTTGCCTCCCAATGTTGGTTCTTCATCATGAATAAACTCCAAGTTATGTTGCCCTTTCCGAAATCACTGTGGGATATGTTTAACTCTTGGCCTCTTTTATTTTTTACATCAACCCTCTTAGGCATTTGGAAATGTGCTCTTGCTCACATTATTTGGGCCATTTGGTGGGAGAGGAACAAATTTTTTTTCAGAAAAACATCCTCTTCTCTGGATCAAGTTTTGATCAAATTGGAAAATTCGAATGTAGAAATCATAAATTCTTCTCTCACTTATTCCAAGGACATCCAGTCATTTACCCGGTGGGATAAGGTAATTGTAAAATCATGGAATGATATTATTTTGCCAATAGGGACTCCCCCGAACTAGTCCTCAACTCATGTGAGAGATAGGTCATCCATAAAATGGGTACCCCCAACACCTAATTTCTTTAAGATCAACTTTGACGGCTCTTCCTGTGGAAACCCAGGGAAGTCGAGAATTGGAGTTTGCATTCGAGATCAGTTTGGAAAAATGTGTGCTTTCCAAGCTTCACCCATCCCTCCGGGTACAAATAACTTGGCGGAGGCAAATGCCTTACTAGCTGGTTTGGTGTTAGCAAGGAAGTGTGGCTTCTCCAATATACACACAAAAGGGGATTCATTAGTTATTATCAATTCAATTACCTTGAAAAGATCTAAGACCTGTCATCTATCATATGTTTTGAAGCACACCTTGGATCTTCTCGACACTTGCTTGGACTACATTGTCAACCACACATTAAGAGAGGGCAACTCCGTTGTTGACATGTTAGCAAATATGGGCTGCGATGGCATTTCAGTTGAGTCGATTGCAATTCCCTCTAAACTGTCTTCTTTTCCCAAATTGCTTGAATTGGTACAAAAGAAAAGTACAACACTCAAATCACAAATTACTTGCTAATAAATACTCACATGTAAGCATTTAACCGGTGCCTGTGAACAAGAAGGCTGACAAGACACTAGCATTTATGCTTTTAAATGCATTTTGGAGATGGTATGAATGAAATTTTAGTGCGGAGTACTCTGGGACTTTTATAACGTCACTTCACATGGGGCAAAATAGACTTAGGTCTCTCACACATCCTCTTGACTGCATTACGATCACAAATTAATGCAAGAATCGCAAACATGATCCTAAAGTCCGATTATTTATTGCACTTTGAGATGGTAATTTTTGTTTATAAATGGAACCAACCTACTTTTATATACACAGTTCTCAGTGGAAATTTTTGAAATATTTTAAATTTTTGAAGTATCTCAGTGCTCTGCAATATGGAGAGCGGCTCTTGCATAGGGTACAAGCAAATGCATTGGGAGTATATGCCATGGAATGATCGGGTTTCAATGCAAATTTCAGAACCTTCGACGGCTTTTCATGGACAAATCAATGACAGAGACCTCAACCAACTTTTTCTTCTGCACAATCCACAATTGAGAAGAGTTGTCAAAGACTTCAGCAGTGAGGAGATTTTATCCCCTCAAGCCAAAATGATTCTTTATCCCTATCAACTTCTCAGTTCTTTTCTGTCAAATGCTCTAGATCTCTTGCAATCTATTGCTCTGCTTGAACTAGTGTTCTTTAAGTTGGTAAGACAAGATGTGCTTGCACCGACCTCGTTCCATGAAGCCCTGGTAAAATATAATCTATGGCAGGGTTCGACTCTCCTTGGGGGCCTCTTTCCATGTCACTTTATTCAATCCAACCATTCTTACATGGTACTTTATGACCGAATAAAACATGCCCTTGAATGACAAAACTCCCACCATGTGAAGAACGACCTGCATCAATTCAGCAAACAATTGGATGACCACATTGTGCACATAGTCAAAGTTAAAGTTGGGGCTCTCATGGTGATCCTGGAAATAGAAAATGTTGATCCCTGTTTGTCAATTTCACAACTGGTGGAAAGGGGACAAGCTACAGATAGGGTGCCAGACCTCAACACACTGGTGCAGGATGAAGCCATGGGATGGACTACCTCCTTTTTGCCCGCCTTTGATGCCCCTGTAATTCAGACCTAGGAGGACGCTGCCATGGATGAGTAAAGTTATTTTGGCTTTGTTTTTTGCTACTTAGAATATGCTCCTTTTTGACGAGTGGAAAATCTGACGGCAATAGGTATGACCCAAAACATTTTGACTGCCCCTTGTTTACCGGTGTTGGTTTATACATTTATTTCCACTGGTATATTAGAACCGGTAGCGGAGCCATCTTCTTAGCCTGTCGACTAGCACCGGTAATGGAGACTTTTCTTTTATGAACCAATCACGAGGACAACATACTGGTATCAAAGTCTCGGTACAACACAACTGGAAATCGGTCGTGGTAGCTCTTCAGTGTTTCGACAACCAGATTTTCGCTTCCCAGTCTTCATGATAATCGGTTGTGGGGGTTGGTTTTTTAAGGTTTCTTCTGATCTCGTCTCGACCTGCTACTCTAAATTTGGCTTCCAAGAGGCTCATTCTATGGGCAGGTCCTATCTATCTCTCCGGATCTTCGGGGGGCTTCTTCTCATAGCCTCCTTTCCTCTTTTTCATTGTATTTGAGCAAGGATATAGGGGTTTCTTCCTGAATCTTTCCCTATTGAGCTCTTGAATCGGTTTTCTTATTAATATATATATCAGTGTAAAAAAATAAAATAATTTTTTTATTTAAATTAAAATATTATATAAATAATTTATATATTGTTAAATTAAAATATTATATAATAATAAATAAATATATTTTATTTAAATAAAAAAATTGATTTAAAATTTTATTCTTTTAATATTCTACATAGTGTTTTCTATTTTCCATTCCAGAAAGGTTGTATTATAGGTGGTGGTGAGAGGTATATAACTAGTTACCTTAAGACTATTTAAAAAACATTTTAGCTAATTAAAACATTTAAATAATAAACATTAAAATGTAATCTAGATTATTAATTAAATTTTTTTAAAAAATATTATAAACTATCAATAAATAATATAGATATCCTTAATTTATTTACTATTGATTTCAATGTTAATTAAATTGAAAAAAATTATATAAATAATGTGAACGAGGAAAAATGTTTGGAATCTTATTAAATTTAGATTCAAATTTATTCCACCATCCTTAATAGAGGCCAAGACTTCATGCTTAATAATTTGAATTCTCTCACAAAGCACTTGCACAAAGAGCCACGATAAATGAAGATTTAAAAAATGAATGCAAATAAAAGCTACGATTTGAAAATGCAAGTAAGAAAAATAGCATTATGACCTCAAGATTGCAAGAAAATGAGAGTGTCTTATGTGAGGAGGAGCATAGGTATTATAGGTGTCATCATGAAGAAAACTCATTGTGGGAGAAATGTGGGATGAAGGAGTTAGTTAGAGATGAGCATTTTTCCTACATTCTCTAAGTGAGCGTGATTGGTGGGATGAAAAAATATAAAGGAAATGAGTTTAGGAAATGAGAAAGGTTAGAGATTTATTTAAAAGAATGATTTGTGTAGAGAATTTATTGTACTAGGTAAATGAAATGATCTAAATAAAGAAAATATTAATGAATTAATCAAATAGATAATAAAATCCTTTTAATTAAAGACATTATGATTATCATGAGGACATTTTGATGGAGAAATTTGTGTGTCTACATTTTGCCCCTCTTTGAGACAATGGAGCATGTCGCGTTGTTTCAAAGAAAAATTGATCAACTGATATATGGGCTAGAGATATCCTAAGTAAGGATAATGATAATTATGACATGCCAACTTGAGAGATTGATCAAACAAATTGTGATAAGATTGATCTCTCAATAGATCATAGGAAAAGATAATTGATGATTGATATTGCGCAAGTGATTAAACTGAGATGCACATTTGATGAAAATGCACAATTGATAAGCGTAACTGAACAATTGATGGAAATGATCGGTATAGCTAGGTTGATAAGTTGATTAAGGTGATTGAGATTGATGCTAGTGAAAGATAAGTTGGTACAATGATTGATTGATTGGTTGATTGATTGATTGATCTAGGGGAAATGCTATTTCAAGAAGCATGTTGATTGATTTGATAAAGCGATTGGTTAAAAGATTAAGAGATATGCATCAGTTGGATAAAGCATTGATTGAATGTTGAAACAAGAAAGATGAAGAAGGACGGTGAAGGGAAGATGAAAAAAATAAATGAATGATAGAAAATGATGAAAGGAATGAAGGGAATTAAATGATAAAAGGAAGGAGGTGATGAAAGAAAAGAAGAAGTGATGAGAGAAAATGAAGGTGATGAAAATATGAGAAAAAAAAGAAATGAAGAAAGATGAAAGAAAAGATATGAAGTCGTGAAAGAACTCATGATGATGAAAGAAATGAAGATGAAAATTATTGTGCTTTTAAAGTTCTTATACCATCATTGAGCTTATTATGGCAAAATGATTAACTCATTTGGATATGTATTACCCAAATGAGCCATACCAATTGCATATAGGAAGACACATCAGATAGTGAAGGAATGTCCCAGTTCACATGCGACCCATACGTCCTCAATGATCTTAAACAATCATGTCCTAAGACGAGTATCATATTAATAAGGAACAACCCACAAGTAACAAATAAATGAACATGCCCCATCCTCGCCTTTCTAGTCGAAAATATCTTGGAGATAAAATCTCTAGTCAAAGACATCCCAGAAAAGCCAAAAGACATGTCACCAAAGATAAAAAACAGAAACAATCAAAGACCTACAAACAAGCAGACATCATTTTTCATGAAATAATGATCCTAGTAACAAGTGATGCATTTGATTTAATAGGTTGATAGGAGTTTGTTATGTTTTCTTGATGTTTTGATCATGTCATGATTTTGTTGAAGTCCAAAGCTACATATTTGTCTAAAATGTTTATGTCCTACAATGTTTATGAAATATTCTTAGATTTTTAACATTTATTTTTTTTAAATTATTTTTCGGGTTTTTAGAACTTTAATGATTTTTTTAGAACTTTTTTGTGATTTTAAAGATTTTTAAAATGTTTTCCCCTAATGTCTAGTAAGAAAAAAGGGATTTTGTGTGGATGAATGAACTAATGGGATAGAAATGGATAAGTGAATGATGGAAGAAGCTTATGTGATTTTCAAGGACTATCTCACAATAGGATAAAATGTTAATCTAAGCATAGGGACCAAATATAGCAATATAAAGTTAAGATACAGTGTAAGGAATGGCATGTGGTCCAAAGGAATGGACATGTCAAGAGGTTTTTGCATTTTATGTCCTTAGTTTTGATCAAGAACAAGGTATATGGATGTAGATAGAGTGAAGGAGAGATAATGGAGGATGAGGGATGCACACGAATGGAACTTGCCCCTAGTGTAAAGTGCAAAAGGATAATTGATTATGTGTGATGCCTGTTTGCCAGGTTTTCATTATGGTACTTGCCTAAGGTGCCTTTTTGCTAGATTTTCACCAATGGATGAATGATTTCTCTTTACTTTTTATTTATTTCTTCTTCTTTTTTCGCACAAGACACCTATTTGCTAGGTTTTCATTAAGACGAAATAATTTTTTTTTTTCATTTTTTTCTCTTTTTTCTTTATTTATTTTTCTCTCTTTTGAAAGATAATGGATGCATGATAGGAGATGGAAGAAGGACTAAAAAATCTTGTTGATTAGATGGTACGCTTGAAAAAGAAAATGCTAGAATATACCATGGCCATTGGAAGTATGCACAAATATGTTGGTAGGGTAATGAATGATATTGATGATTGGATAGAATTAGGGTAAGTATTTATGTTAAGGATTGGACAAGAGGGAAAGAAAGATGGAAGATATACATTGGATAATGGATGGGATGTTGGAAGACTTGTGCATGAGTTGATGGAAATGCTAGCAAGATCAACATTAACACACACCTTCAAGCGTGGTAGAATGATGAAGGAAAAGGATGTGGAGTTTAGGATGTGAATGGATGAAGGAGTTGATGAGGTGTTTAAGATAGTGGATTTGAGGGAAACCCTTGGAATAGGAAACCTGAATGCCAATTTTGATTTTTCTTTAGTGTGTAAGTCTTGTATGAGAGACTTGGGAATCCACATGATTCTTGATTTTTCATTTCTTTGTGATTCTTTAAAACACATTTATTCGATGTAAGACTTAGGAAGCCATACAAATTTTGATTTTTTTCCCTTTATCGGCCTTTGTGGGGTTTTGGATATTGCTTTTTCTTTTTAGATCAAAATTTTCTTTGTTTTTGCATGTCGATTAGATGAGACATGTCGATCCTTAGATTTATGTGGATTTTTGAACACGCTAATTTTATGCTTGGTGTCAATATTACTTCTAAGACCATTGGGATTCATGGATGGATATGAATGATATGGGGATATTTTGGAGGAGTTCATGTAGGTAGGTTACTAGAAGGTTATCAAGATTGTGTGCCTTGTGTCGATCTTGAATAAGGGTCAGAGGGGTATAAGGACCTAAAATGGATGGAAGGGATGAAGGGCTAGGTGTATATTTGGACTTAGATGAGTGGATGTGGCATTTAGCAAGGATACCAACATCTTGAAAGAAATATTTTTTATGGAGGATTCTGATGTACCTTGTTCATGGAAGCTTGACTACTTTCCTTGTTTAATATTTTGACTAATTGGATACTTTTTTCTTTGGGAAGTAGATTCGAGTCCATTTTGAGATGGATATGGAATCAAGGAAATTATAGGGTTATAAAGTAGATCGGATCCAATAGAAGTGGAAGAACCCATTTGACATATAAGAGTTTCATTAACAACTTGTACATAGATGTTAGGTTCATGAGGGGAAATGATGGGATATTTAGGTGGAATAGGAGGAATGAAAGGTTCATCTCAGGAGATGGAATCTTGTGGAGGAAATGGAGGATTATGACAAGGAAATGAAGGGATACTTTGATATTGACATGGAAGAGGACTATTGGACATAATGAAAAGGGTGTTTGGCTCTTCATTTTGAATAGGATCATTTGAAAATGTGGAAGATGTATCGTGATCTTGCTTAAGAAGTGGATTAGGAATAGGATTTGGAAGGATGTTAATCTCTGGATATGGAAGTGAATCATCTTATAAGAAATGGAAAGGTATAAGAGGATCATCACAAGGTTCTAGGAAGATAGGATCTTGGTCAACCATTGGATGGGATTGAAGAGTTTTGATGTCTTGATATTGATTTATGATAGGACTTGATTCTTCATTATTTGGATTATCCTCTTGACATGGAGCCACTTCTAAGGAATGGGTAGGATTTTGGATATGCATGGGGGATTCTTGGAAGATGTTCATGTTTTGGGATGATGGGGAAATTTTTTGGATGAGACTCTCTAAAGTGGGCATGATTGGAATTGGAGTGTATGATGACATAGGATCTAGCATTTTTAAATCATTAGAGGAAATTGTATCAAGATTAGGATTAGCTTGGATTTCCATTGGAGATAGCCCTTGAGGGTCAACATGAAAAGTGTCATCATTAGGTTCATTGTTTGAAGGAGATGGTATGGATTGTTGTTGAGAAGCTTTAGGAGATGAAGGCATTATGGAAGAGATGGAGGCCACATGTGGAGCCTTGGTAGACACAAGTGTATTATTTTGATCATGCTTGGAAATGATGTCTAGTTTCTCTTTGGGTGATTCAATAGGATATTTTGCAATTTCAATGTCACCATTATCAATAGGTCTTGGATTTTATGTCTCAAGTCCATGCAATGTGAATTTTTATGTTTGTTATGTCTATGATACTTACAATTGTTACTCAAAAATTGACACCCCTTGTAGTCTTGTAGGGAAATGTGATAAGATTGTTCTCAAGAAGCTCTTTTAAATCTAACTCAATAGATTTCCCCAAAGGCGTGAATTTCCTATCTAAGGGATATTTGGGTATGCATGTGCTTAGCGAGGAAGTCCTTTATTATTCTGGTTGAGAAGACATGTGATTTTTCTTAAGATCTTGCTTTTTGTTTTTGTTTTGATTTTCAATTATTTGTTGTTCTTGTTCCTCTATTTGTTTTTCTATTCTTTGAATTTGTGCACGGTCTATCATTTCTTGGAGGTGTTGTTGAAGAATTATTTTTGGTTCTATTTCTCTTCTTTCTTTTTGGTTTTGATTTTGTGACAAGTTCAGTTGGTCTTTGAACAACTTAGGTTGAATTCGCTTGTTTGTTTTGATGAATTGTGACAAGAAGACACTCAAGCACAAGAATACAATTTTTGGCAAGAGACACTGCACAGGTCATCCAATGTTGTCATTGATGGCAATCAAAGTTAGACATCTCATCCGTAGTGATTGATTTTCCTATACCAGAAGTCACTTTGAAGATTTGGTTGTCCAATGAGTTAGAATAGAGCATCCAACAAAGTGTAGTATTTTTGTTGGCATTTCATTTTTGTTGAATATTTTGTGTTGTGGAGATAGAGGAAGATAGATAGATTTTCGAAGTACCTTCTTCTAGAATCTTAGCCTTCAATGGTGATTGCCGTGTGAGTTAGAAGATTTGGTGTATAGGTTTTTGGGTTGAACAATGTGGTATGATCGACTGGGATAATTGATCATTGTGTGGAATTGATGGAATAAATTTTGGTGATTGTTTTTATGATCGAGGATGCTTAGCCAACATTTGGGAAGCATGTGGACAATTATTTTTGGTCTGCATATGCATTGGAGTTCTGATTGAGCTAACTATGTATGCACGTTTCATTATTTGTATAGTGTTCTTGAAGTCGACATGTAGAAGACCTAATTTCATGTTCTGGATATATAAGACTGATGGATATTATCATTTTGGATATCAGTGGTTATGTGTGAAATTTTCATCATCATTGTGCATAGGTGCACGTGCACAAATTGAAGATTTATGCTCCAGAATATTGTAGAATAGTAGAACAGAGCAGTTTGTGGTAGAGTGTGAAAAAGTTGTATATTGTGCTTAACTAGAACTATACCTAGGCATTTGTAGATGTTATTAAATAGTTCAAGTTATCTTGTAACCATTTGTAACTCATTTGTAAGATAGTGAGTCTCCCTAGGGTTGAAGCACTCGATATTCTGAGCTGTGAGCTCTATGCAGTGTGCCTAAATGTATGTGTATTGCCAATGTAATATTTCTATACTCCTACAAAGTATATCTATATTGTGGGTTCATCCCCACCATGGTTTTTCCCTTTACTGGGTTTCCACTATATAAATCTTGGTGTTATGATGTTTTTTCTTATTGCTTTGTGTTTCTATATCTTTCCTTTGCTCATTTGCATTAAGTAGTTGAAAGAACAAGTCAATAAAGTTAAAAATTGTAGAACACTGATTCACCCCCCTCTTAGTGTTCCTTGATTTCAACAATTGGTATCAAAGCCTAGTTCCTCAAAAGAAGTTTAATAGCTTGAGGAGGATCTAGGAAGGTGATTAAATGGATTCCGATAGTCTTCAACTTCATCTTCTTGTTTCACTTGATGATCTTGATCAGTCCAAAGCTAAAGTCTGGAACTTGCAAGCAAACCTTAAAGATGTTGATAAATTTATTCTATCATTGAAAGATCAGTTGAAAAAGTCAAGAGAAAAGAGAAAAGAACTTTGTGATAAGCTTAAAGAGAAGGAAATCAAATGCATGGAAGATGATCATCTAAATCAAGCCTTGAAGGAGAAATCCAAAGAATGTCAAAAACTTGCAAAATAAAATGAATCCTTAAAGCATAAGATGTAATCTATAGTGATAAAGTTGACCAAGAAGATTGAAGGAAGGAAGAAGAATGAGGAGAATCTTTCCCAGTCCCTAAAAGATAGATCTGATGAATGTTGTAGACTTGGTTGTGAGAATGGCCAACTGAAGCTTGACCTGCAATAATCCAAACATGACGAGGAAGAGATTGGAAAGAAGATTCTTCTTCTTAGATATGATCTTGAAGCTGCAAATGAGTACAAGGAGAAGTTCAAGATCAGTTCAGGAAAACTTAATGAGATGCAGATGACAAAAGAGGTCTTGGATTTGAGAAAGGTGAAAGCTCTGGATCTAGCTAAAGCAATCCTAAGTCACAACGTAAAAAAAATAAAGCTAAAAGGTCTTTGGTAAGGCAACCCAATGCTCACAAGTTCAATGGTAACTATTTTGTTTGCAATAAATTTGGTCATATGGATAGTCAATGCAGAAATAGAATGAATCATAATGGTCAATCTTTCTCTAGTCAATATTTCAAATGTAACAAGTATGAACACAAGTCAAATGAATGGAGAAGTATGATGAATAACTTTCCAAATAGATGGAATGTCAGATGTTATGCATGTGGTAGGTTTGGACATGTTTCTAATCAGTGTAGATCAAGAGGAAATGTGGTATGCTACAACTAGAACAAATCCAATCACATTGCAAGATTTTGCCGAAACAAAAGTATGAATAGAAATGATAAAAATAAGAATGTGTAGGCAAATGAAAAAGGGAAAATGAAAGTGGAGGAGATTAGAGATCAAATGAAGAAGACATAGGTTAAAAAGAGTGATAATGATGTAGGGAATGAATCCGCACCTGAATTCGGTGCTGGGAATTCATCTGGGAATTAGGTTGAGGCTTCTGGCCTAAGGGGAGTTTTCATGCAAATCCTTTTCTCTCCTGCTAGCAGTAATGCTAGAAGATCGATAGATTGTTAGTAGTTGTATTCTGGTAGTGCAGATCTTTTGGAAGGAGTTTTAGAAGAATATGATAAAATTTGGAGATCCACAAGAGATTTCCTGTGAGCTGTCTGTGTATGCAGGATATCTAGAAGAATTAGGGAAAAGTGAATCTATTACACCAAGAATTTATATATGCGGATGATAAAAAGTGGCTTAACCCCCTCATTTGTCACATTGCACTTAAAGAGAAGAGGTTTAGAGTGCTTTGCAAGCAAAATTTCCAGAGAATGAAGTGTGAAGAAGATCTTCCTGTGAAACCCTAATCCGGTGGTTGAGGTATTTATCTGTGAAAATTTTCAAGTTTGAAATTTTTGAAATGGCTACTTATGGAATGACAACTCCACTAGTTGTAGATATTACTAAGAGAGCTCAGCCAAATTCAAGAAACACCCATTTATTTCTGTCGGGGATGATCCAAAAAGTGCATTTTCATCAGTTCCATATGGTGTTTTGCTTATCAAGCACATTAGGGTTTACACTAATTGCAACCTCGAGGAGTTGGGAAGCTCTCATTTGCCAAATCTCTATAAAAAGTAGTTTATTGATGAGAATTTCAGTCTCAAAATAGAATTCAAGGTCCTGGAAGAGAAGAATTTTCTGTAATTTCTCAGATTCCCATTGCTCGATGAACACAAGTGGGTATGGTATGTGCTCAATGGGATGCACGATGAGTTTATGTGGTTGAACAAGCCATTCAAGATCACTGAGAATACCATTAGAGTCATAATAAGGTTATGCTCAATTGGTGACTTGCCTACACTAATATCTGTGAAGAACTAGACTATTACTGATACAACCACTTTGAAGTTTGATAGAAGGGATATGACTATAAATGATATTCTTGAGCATGATGTAGTATTTTCTTCCATGGTAATAGGGTACAAGATTTACAACTCCAGCAGGGAGAATTTTATATCTGAAACCACCGTATATGTAGCTTATGAGATGATCTGGGAAGATAAGAAGTATGATTTGTGTGAACTGCTCCAAAGTGAGCTAATGAAGAACCTAGCAAAGATCAGATGGGACAACAAGCACACTTTCAAATGCGGTACTTTAATTCTATGCTAATTCTTTTTCTTCATGAATGAAGTTTCGCGAATAGGTCATGCTCAATGGGTATATGATAGACTGGTAGCTATCCAAATAAGAGATCTTCTATATAACATTGGAGATAGAAAAACCTGGAAAGCCACTCTTTGGGGTTATTTGAAAAAAATTCAGAGTGCAATGGATGATAGGGAAAGAATTCCTAAGTCTATAGTTGAAAAGTATAAAGATACTATTTTCTTCATGGTTGATACAAACTAATAATTGCTGGAAGCAGTTGATCCTAGATCATCTTGAATCATGCCCATAGGGTATGAAGTTGAAGATGAAATTCTTGAGTTGTATGCTCTACATTTGTTAAGCAAGTCGACGGACACTTTTGAGGAGAGGTTTGAGACTTATGCTGAGAAGAGCTTGAAATTGCATGATTAGTTTAAAACTAAGATTGTGAGGAAAGTAAGGAAGGAAGTAGAAGCATTTGCAGAGAGCATTGGGATCAGTATGGAGGTTGTCCGGGAAGCAAGGAAGAGGAATATACTACTTATAGAGGAGTTTTCCAAGGAGAAGGATAAACCAAAAGTCTCTTCTCCCAAGCCAAAGAAAACATGGATCTCTTCACCTTCCTCTAGTCCTTAGAAGCCTACCAGCTCAGTGAAACCCAAAACCAAATCATCTGGTGGTGAAGGGAAGAGGAAGAAAGGAAAAGGGGAAATAGTCTATGTTGCTGCTCCTGATGATGAGGAGATAGAATCAGATGAAGTTGTTAAAGAAATCAAGTAAAAGGGTACTAAAGCTACAAAAGTTTCTAAGGACAAGCCCTTCAGTGGAGAAAAGTCAAGTAAGAAGCCAAAGACAGATTCCACCAAATTTGGGATAATAGTTAAAGAGGTGGAGAAAGCTGTCATAGTTCAAGGTAATCTCAAACCACTTTCTAAGTTCTATGACAAGCTTGATGAAGCTGATCAAAAGACTTTGGAAGAAGCCACTGTAATATACCTGAATAAATTTAGTAAGGATCTTATATAAATAATGTTAGAAATCCCCATTGTTGTTTTTATGATCAGATTAAGAGTAATTAGAAAAGGCAACATAATGAATGATGAACACAACAAGATACCCTAGGAAAACCCTCCAACATGAGGGAGAAAAAACCATCTATTAAATCTCTTATATATATTGAACTAATTAAATACGATAAGGCCAACACACAACCAATTATGAGGCCACTCATAAGGCTGATCTACAACTATAATAATGGCACCGCTTAACATCATATATCGACTTTCTTGAGACAAGTATCGAATTGTTGAAGATGAATGAACTACTGAAGGAGAGTGATTTGTATGTGAATATATTCGATGTCCAAGAGTGAGGTTGCCTTATGCCTTTATATGTGTACTATTCCCGTCCACATGAGTCATCCTCCTTCTCAAGGAGGATGACTCTTCAATTAGAAGAGTGGTGACTTAAATAAGTCAGGGCATAAATAATCCTTGGTTTGCGATCATAAGCAATTAAGTCTCCCGCCGATAATAATACATCAACATTCCCTCTTTTTAGCCAGGGAGACATTTTCTCAGATACACATGTCATGGAGTCTCTCAACATGAAACTCACAATGGCTTCACCCATTGGTGAGAAGAGTTTGTCATGGAGTCTCTCAACATGATATCAATGATATCCATCATGGCTACTCCCATGTGGAAAGAACATGTGTACAAGTGCCCATCATGGATCACTCAATGTGATGTCATCATGGAGTCTCAAGATGATGTCCACTATGACTACTCCTATGTGGTAAAACACAAGTATAGAGAGTTCATCACAGAGTCTCTCAACATGATGACATCCATCATGACTACTCCCATGTATGGCTATGGAAATGTACACAAGTGTTCATTACGAAGTCACTCATTGTGACATCATCATCTCATCATGACGTTCACCATGGCTACTCCCAAAGGGTGAATAAACACAAGTGCTATGTCATGGAGTCTCTCAACATGACATCCATCATGGCTACTCCTAGAGGGTGGATCCACCATGGCTACTTTCAGAGGGTGGAACAAGGGATTTCACTTCTAACTTCTCTCTCATGAAGAAGAATGCATTAACAAGGGCTTGCACCTCAAACTTATTTCTCACAAAGAAGAATTCATTAACAAGGGCTTGCACCTCAAAATTCTCTCTCATAGAGAAGAATGCATTAAAAAGGGTTTGAACCTCAAACTTCTCACTCAAAAAGAAGAATTCATTAACAAATCCTCATAACGATGTGGCTCCCTTTGAGGCTTCAAGATCTTGCATCAACCTTATAACCTCCTTGTCTGAGGTTACCTCAGATGGTTTGTCAGACTCCCTCTGAACGTTAATTCCTCCTCTTTGAAGAAACAAATAGGCTCTTCCTCTTCAAGAGATGTCTCAACTCAGTCTTAATGGTTGTAAGTGTAACTCCATACATTTTCCATCCTGCATGAATTCCTCACAAAATATAGCAAGCTCTTCCTCTCTTGAATTCCTTATGCAATCTCTTATCATCCTTTTGCTTCTTGGTCCATTCTGGAAGCATTTTAAAGAGAGATTAATAATAGTTAAGGGAATCAAGATTCTCGAAGAGAAATAAACAAATTAATACTGAAAGCATACATGATTCACTATTGCATGATTTATTAATAACTACATAAAAAAAATCATGAACATGAGATACTTATCTCTTTATTGAACTTGCTACTCTTGCGCCCAAATCAGTTCACAAAATTCCTTCTATAGGTTCATGGGATGATCATAGTCCCATGTCCCAGTATTAACAATGACCCAAAATACATCAACACTAAGATTTAAAGTGATGGACTAAGATTTAAAGTGATGGTTGGGTAAATTTGAATATGGTCTTTGACCATTCAAATTTATCAATGCACTCCTTTTTCCTAGCTTGACTAGAAAGGATAATCTCTAGGCATGCCATGTCCCCTAACCTACAGATTGAGGTCATTGTAGGGAAGTATGAATTTGTAGTCTCAACTGATAGCAGAAGGTACATAATGATAACTATGTTCTTCTTTGAGAGGCAATGCAAAACCATTTTTTATGCTTCCCATAATTTTTAGTAACTCTCCAATACCATTGTGTCTCCCTGATTTATGATAGAATATATTGTTAATTTTATTTCATATGAAAGGCCTATGCATCATATATTTCCCATAAATACGATGCAACATAGTCTTTGAATACTCTCTCTCTCATGGGGATCTTCATAATTAAACAGGTCAAGTAGTCTCATTACAAAAATACCTCTTTGCTATTTCAGGATCTGATTCAGTAGAAATTATATATTGTAGGAAGACCTCATACAATAACTGCAAATGTGTCCATGTAGGCATCCTCTTATTTTCAAACAAATTTCTTAGATCTCGTGCTTTCATGGTACACTGGAGGCATATAATGGAAAAGGTTGCAAGCATATTGGTAATATACCTGTGAATGATCTCTATAAACTTTCCAGGTTCTACCAACTTTACTGTCTCAACATTTGAAAGCTCCTCAACATTCACGAGGCTTAATCCATTTCTTGCAGATGAATTCACCTTCTCCATAGAGACCTTTGAGGGCTTGAATAGTACTCTCACAACATGTACAAACACCAATCAAAGAAGAATGATGATATTGATTTTTGAACAAACAACACAAACTTGATCTGTTCCCTTCAAAATATGTCTACACATCTCGATAATGTCACAACCAAGTATGGAATATTGCTAGATCTTGAGGATAGAGAAACCGATTTAAGATTAATCCTTATAACATTCTCAATGATGGATATCAATATGTGATATATAAATTTCAATTGCTGCCAACACTTGCCAGAGAACCAATTGTTGGAATTAGTTCTTCTTCTTCCATGTTTGGCTTTTATTAATGCCCTCAATACGACTAATGATTGAAGTTGTGAGTCACCTCAAGGAAATTTTTCTCCATATAGTAAATATCTTGACCAATAATGAACTCATGAAGATACAAGAGCCAATAGAGGAAATGCCTTCCAAATAGGGATAGTACCTACCAGAACAATATTTTCAATGAATTTTGAATAAGATAGATTTCAAAATAATATGGTAACTCCACCAGAAGTTGATGTTGTATTAATATGCATAATTAATCTCAAACCCCATTGATTTACAATAGGCATCTTTGAAATGGTATTACCAGTACTCAGGGATGTTCGATAATGTCTGAAATAGATAGCTAGAGTAATGTTGCTCACACAATTCATCTGCTCTCCTTTCATACGTGACTTCCATGGGAGCCATACGATTGTATAAATGTTAACTGATCTTCATAAAATGTAGAGGATATCTTTTGTTAAGACACATAATTTCTAATGCTAATACAAAGGAATGCAGTTTCATTCCAAATATGTGCTATCATCTATTCCGACACCTTAGACTTTCTCTATTTGTACTGGTGAAGGAAAAAATACCATGCACAGTTCAATAGGAAAAACTCCATGCTATTTTAAATATTGTAACAAAGTGAATTGCATAGTAAAAGCACAATTCATGTACCCATAAAGTTCCAATAATTATCCAGTAGTGGCCTTTAACTCAGTGACATTGCCTAGCGGGATGAACAATATTTTTATCCTCTTCCTCACATCAAGAACATAAGCAGCCAAAACCTGAAGAAACACCTTTATTTATATAGCAATCATATTTGTTCAACCATATACTTCCTGTAGACTTACAACAAACACTAGGAGAATCCATGATTTCTTATCTACCATTCTTCACACCATGACTCATGCCTGACAACTTGAAAGTATGCTTTATTTGAATCGATACAGAGCGATCTTCATTTGCAAAAGAATAGCCATGGGTCTCCAAGATGCAATGAAAGAAATTGATGCAAAAGAAGCTCCGACCTGGATGAGGAGTTGTCTTGATTATTTCAACAAATATGATAGGATCTTTTCTTTAAACCCGCTCTTATACCATGTTGTTTTTATGATCAGATTAAGAGCAATTAGATTAAGGCAACACAATGAACAATGAACACAACAAGATACCCTAGGAAAAGCCTCCAGCATGAGGGAGAAAAACCCATCTATAAAATCTCTTATATATATTGAATTGATTGAATACAATAAGGCCAACACACAACCAATTATGAGGTCTCTCACAAGGCCGATCTGCAACTATAATAATGGCACTGCTTAACATCTTATATCGACTTCCTTGAGACAATTATTGAATTGCTGAAGGAGAGTGATCTGTATGTGAACATATTCGATGTCCAAGAGTGAGGTTTCCTTATGCCTTTATATGTGTATTGTGCCCCTCCACATGAGTTGTCCTCCTTCTCAAGGAGGATGAATCTTGAATTAGAAGAGTGGCGACTTAAATAAGTCGAGCCATAATTAATCCTTGGTTGGCGATCATAAAAAATTAAGTCTCCCACCGTTAATAATACATCAACACCCAAGAGTCTTTATGATGTTTTAGAAATGAGAAGGGATAGTGCAAAAGTAGAAGATGAAATATTGAGAGAATATTTGCTAGTACAACTATGCCTTGTGATAGTAGATGAAGAAATTAACAAAATTCTTAAGGAAACAAAAAGTGAGTTTAGGAGAAGAACTAGAATCAACAAGTTAATGATTAGAAAATTAGATGAAGTTATCAAAGACACTGAGAAGATCCTAAGGTTTGTTTTGCTCAAAAACCAATATGAGCTTGTTCCTAAGAAAGCTCATGGTGATACTACTAAGTCATCTACTCCAGAAACTCAAGGTATTCCATGTCAAGGTGAATAGGTTAAGGTAGACACTCCTATTACGATAGTGCATGTTGCGAATTCCCAAGTTGAACAAGTTGAGGTAGATGCTTCCCCTATTCTAGAAGAAGATAAAAAGGAAGATGTGATGGATAAGGGTGAAGAAGGAGAGAAAAAGATAGATGATGAGCCGATGCATGTGGATGCAGTTAAGGAATCTTAGAATCCTTCGGTTGACACTGTTGAGATGACTAAGAAGGATGCAGTCCAAGTTAAGGATGGTGTGGAAGAGAAGAAGGTTGAGGTTAAGAAAGAACCTACTTTGGAAGAAAGAGACACTACAAGGGTAGTGAAAGATAAGTAGATTCTTGATGATTTATAATTTGTCCAAGGTCCCATCAACCTTGCCTCTCTGTCTCCCATCTAGATACTGCAATTAGCTTAATTTGCACAAGCCAAGGCAAGTGAAGACTTGCTAAAGTCACACATTGAATAAAATTAATTTCTCACTCTTGCAACTGGTGTTCTTGAGAAGATAATGCCCTCTTATGTGAAGGATATATCTAATACTCCCTCCAAACAGCTGAAAAGCCTTGTCAACTCTGTAAGTACTCATTTTGCGTCATTAGAAAGGTCAGTTGAGGTGAAGGTTCATAATGAATTTAATGATAAAAGGCTTAGGAAATTAAAGAGAATGATTAAAGATGATAGAATTGTGTTAGATACATATAAAGTGGAAAATTGAACCCTAGTGACTCCCCACCTAGGAGAGAGAAAGGAAGTCACTAGGATGATTTTCACTTGGGAGAACTTTACATTAAGAAGAGGGGCTTGAATCCACTAGATCCAAATCCAAGGGAAACAAGGATGTGAATTCCAAGTGGATTTCAAGGGTTGAAGTGTGATTTAACCTCTTTTGTAAATGAGAAAGTTGACTTGTTGACTATGAAGAAAAGACTGAGAAAATGTGTGAAATGAAGAGCTACCAATTTGGGATCACGCTGTAACTTTGAATCTAAGATAATTAGATTGATATGGATCTGTCCTACAAATTTAGATAAAATTCGTCGGGACCATGGCGGGAATGTACATGGTCCTCCACAAAATCCATGAAATGAAAAGGGTTCTTCCGTCTCTGCAAATGAAGCCCAAACTTGCAATTATAGCTGTGCACCTGCAACCTACACACATAAAAGAGGGGAAGAAGGGTTGTGGATAGGGTTTGCCTCAGTCAAACCCTGGTTGAGGAATCAACCTTGAAAGAAAGTAATTGCAAATGCTTGAATGTAAACAATGTAAATGTATACCTTGTAGATCTGCAACTTGTTGATGATGATTGCTTTGCTTCTTGAATGTAATCACAAGTGTTTCATGGAATGGCATGTAACATGACAAAACCCTAACACACACACATACTTGCAAATGAATGTTGAAATATTGCTCCAATGGATGAATAAAGAAGACTTGAATGCTTGATGCTTGATGATGTATATCTTCGCCTATGCTTTCTTATCTCATTCCTGCCTATCTCATTCCCACTTAAATTTTACCTCCTCACAAATGAGAAAACCAACTCCCTTTTATACAGGCCTCAGAAGATTAATTCATCTCACCAAAGGCTGACATTGGGGAGATTTGGGATCTCGAAGTGTAGATAGGGCCAGGGGGACCTATCTTGGGGCCACCCTAAGAGGGTGGGACAATGGTACCACACCCTTTTCCAAGGGGGATAGGGGTGCCACGCCCTTGTCCTGCCCTATCTTGGGGCCCAAACATGGTCTTGAGGCTACCTTAGGGCTCAAACAGGAAGGGGACAAGGGGTGGAAATGTAGAAAGAGGTCTTGGCTAGGAAGGAGGATGTCATCACCAAGGTGAGGATGTCAAATGTGGTAAAAATTGTAGGAGGCACAATTTTATGACACTACATTTAGCCCCCACTTTAGCAGGAGTATGGCTTACACCACTACTCTTGGTAAAGTAGAAGAAAGAGAGAGATGAAGATGAGAGATGCAAAGCAAGATCACAAGAAGTATAAGATGTCACTAATCTCAAGGAACCAAGCCCTCAATCTTAGGATCTTAACTCACTGAAACATATGCAAGAGCACACAAAACAAAAAGGAACAAGATGCACAAAACAAAAACAAAGCGCAAAAGACACACAACAAGATAAGACAAAAGATGACAAACCAATTAGCCAAAGAGACCTTGATACTCAGATGTCTCAACAACTAATCAAGACAAAAAGACCAATGCAATCACATAAACACAAGAAATAACATAAAAGAGAAAAGTTGACATCATCCATGAACCATCAATAGAAAAATATGGGTTCATGGGAGGAAGAAGAGATAGGACATGAATACACACTTTGGTGATCCATGAGAAGAAATGCCAACAAGAGAGAATCCATGGACATCTTGCCCCTAAAACTAGGATCCATGGAGAGAAGGAGATGGAAAATCTCAACCCCAGAGCCTGTCTGGGTGATCCCTGTAAGGGAGGAGAGTGGGAACATTGTTAGTTCCACCCAACCTCAAGCATGTGTGTGTGCAAGTGATGTTTGAAGTGCCTCATAGGAGTCTATGCCTGAGTACACTACAACCTGTATAAAATGTATAGTACAAGTGTCAAGAAAGGTGTGATATCTCACTCTAAGAGTTTGTGCTCTGGTTCCGAGAATAATCACCCTGCATAAGAAAAAGTGGTATCATCTCGCTCTAAGAGGCTGTGCTCTGGTTTTGAGAATGACCCACTGTATAAGAAAAGAAGAAGTGAAGACATCTCTCTCTAAGAGTCTGTGCTCTGGTTCCGAGAATGTCTCACTGTATAAGAAAAGTGATGACACCTTTCTCTAAGAGGCCATCCTCTGGTTCCAAGAATGTCCCACTGTACAAGAAAAGTGATGACACCTTTCTCTAAGAGGCTGCCTTCTGGTTACAAGAGTGTCCCACTGTACAATGCATGAGAGAAGTATAGTACAAAGGAGCAGTGTGGGTGGCCCCCCCCTTAAGATGTGAACATAGGTTGATGTTGATATCTTAGGGAAAGTAGAACAAGGATACCTACCTTCATCGCAAAGAAGATATTTTCTATGCAACAATGTCATATATCCAAGCAAGAGATGGAATACTCTTCAAGCAAGGATAAGATAGTTGAAAAGAGATATCTTATTGTAATTATAAAGGTGATCCTTGGAGGAGAAGAGATATTTGTTCAAAATACATCTACCCCCAAGAGGAGTTGTCTTACAAAAATATAACATCTTCTAGAATGAAGCGTAGAAGGGAACAAGAAAGCAATCCTTCCTCCTATTGCTAGGTGAAAGGGATTTTTGATGAAGGATGACTCACATTTAGCACCAAGAGGGATGGGTGGATTTATCAAAGATGTACATTACCAAGTGTAAAAAGAGGTTGTAGTCAAGGACTGACACCTCTTGTATGAGAAAGAACCCTTCAACGAACAACCAACAATTTCACACAAGGAATGACATCAAATAATAAAGCTCACACCATCCAAACAATAGGGAAAAGTGGATCCTTAGAGAAAGAGAGAGGGAGAGAGATCATTTCCCCCCAAGTGTAGGACAATGAGAAGAATTACACAGCTTCTAGAGATACTACTCATAAAAGATGTACCATTTCAAGAAGGAATACAACCTAACTGAGGAACAGACATGCACTCACATGAAGGATAACTCCATTCAAGAAAGGACATCAAGTTATGAATAGCACAATAGAAGAGGTAATTTTAAAAGAGAGAGAAAGAAGAAGAAAAAGGTTTACAAAAGTTCTCTAAATAGAGATTATTCATAATAGACGTATTGTTTCAAGCAAGGAGAAGATACCACTCACAGAATAGACATGCACTCGCATGAAGCAATACTCCATGCGAGAAAGGACATCAAGTTTATGAATAATGTACTCCATAAAGAAAATAATGAAACCTTAGAAAGAGGAAAAGGAATATTCTTTCCCCCCAAGTGTAGAGGCAAGAAAAAATAGACTATTACGTTTCTCACTAAGTATGATTGCACCTGAAATTGCACCACCACGAATGACAAAGAGCCCCCAATAAGTAGGCTAATTGTGTCACATAGTGAGGAGCAACATAATAGGAACTTGAATGTTATTTTAAATGATCATGTTAAATAGGCTATTCATTGTCACATGTTATTTTTAACATGCCTAAAACAATGAAATGTTGTATTTGTGTTTTCAAAGCTTGACACTCATTAGTAGAATGGCCATGGGTTTGATGGTATTTACAAAAAGAAGAATTTTGAGAATGTTGTTTATGTTTTCTTCTTTGTTTAGGACAAAGAGGAAATATTAAGCTAAAATTTAGAAGATTGGTCAACACATTTTCATGTTGTAACTCAAAATTAGAATGAGAAGGTGTGGAAGACAATGGAGAAGAGGATGTAGAAAAAGGAAAGTGTGATTTCTTATGACTTTGTTGCTCATATTCAAGCATTTGTCCATTGCATCCATGTGTATGTTCAAAAGAAGGTTCACTCTTAGGGGGAATTGGATTGAATTTTAAATAGGGCCAACCAATTTAAAGATTTGTGTTAAGAGAAAAATTTGGAATATGAAATTTAGGCATCTTCGACTTTCTAGAAAAGGTAGGAATGAAATCTAATGACCCCCAATCATCCTCTAAGAGTTCTTCTTTAGGAACTTCTTTAGTATGAGATGGGGTATTTTAGTGAATTGAAGAGAGGATTGTAGGAACGAAGAAAGCATATGATGCTTCACTTATGTTCTCATCAATTACCTCATTAGTATATGTGTAAGGCACAATATGATAATCATGAAGAATTTTTGGTTTCCTAGGAACATGAATGACATTGATTTGATTTTTGTTAGGCTCTTGATTTTTGGGAGAGAGAGAATTATGATGAGAAATAATATCATCCTCTTGTTTTAAGGTATCTTTATGTTCAAGACACTCATTAGAAAAAGGACTATCATATGTAATTAATGCTTCATCTTTAGAGGTAAGATCATGAAAAGAAGGTATGGTATCACTAGGATAAGTAGCCATAATATCATCCTCTTGTTTTAAGGTATCTTTATGTTCAAGACACTCATTAGAAAAAGGACTATCATATGTAATTAATGATTCAACTTTAGAACTAAGATCATGAAAAGAAGGTATGGTATCACTAGGATAAGTAGCCATAATATCATCCTCTTGCACCAAATAATCCTTATGAGGGAGATACTTTTTAGGAGAAAAAGAAACACAAATATCCAAAGATTCATGTTTAGGAGGGAGATCTTTGAAAGAAGTGTCCATATTCCCTTTTTGCACCAATGTGCCCTCATTAATGAGATCAATTTTGGGAGAAGGTAAATCATAGCTATGAATGAAAGGGAGAACTAAATTATCATCATATGAATGAAATGGAACATCATGAATATCTTTAATGTAACTCAAAATTGAATTAGCAAAATAAGATAAGAACTCCATATTCATTGATGATCAAACAAGAGTAATGTTCACCCCATACATGCATAGAAAATTTAATAAAGGAGGGAAAATGGAATTTGAACTGCAAATTTGAAATTTGAATTTGAATTTGTGTTCAACCTTAGAGGGTGTTAAAATAGATAAATTACGTCAATTTTCTAGATTCAAGCAGGAAAACACACGCAATTCCATCTCCTAAAATTTTGGGAAAAACCTGTGGACCATGGCGAAAGTGTACACGCTCCGAGCAATTTTTTTGAAATTTTCAGGGATGATAGGTATTATGATATTATTGTGGAATCCAACAAAATAGCTGATTTGGAGATGTCTAGTTCGGTCAAATTCACAGTCAAAGGTCGAAAATAGAAAGATCTTAAAAATTAGGGTTTTATGATTTAACCACTAATTTTTTTAGAATAAAGAGACAGATTTGAATTACAATTTTGAAATAGAAATCAGATTTGAAACAAGCAATTAAAATGTTGCACTTCACAAGCTTAAATTCCTCAAAATGAAAAAATTGGGTTTTTATGCAATTAACCTCTAAAATTTGCAAATAGATCAAACTTGGAATCAAAATTTGAAATCCAAATTGCAATTAATCAGATATAATAATGAGAAATCAGAATTAATGTGTAAGACACCAGGCTCACCAAAATGTCAAGTGGAAAATTGAACCCTAGTTACTCCCCACCTAGGAGAGAGAAAGGAAGCCACTAGGATGATTTTCACTTGGAGGAACTTTACATTCAAAAGAGGGGCTTGAATCCACTAGATCCAAATCCAAGGGAAATAAGGATGTGAATTCCAAGTGGATTGCAAGGGTTAAAGTGTGAGTTACCCTCTTTTGTAAATGAGAAAGTTGACTTTTTGACTATGTGGAAAAGAGAGAGAACATGAGCGAAATGAAGAGCTACCGGTTTGAGATCGGGCTATAACTTCAGATCTGAGCTAATTAGACTGATACGGATCTACCCTGCAAATTTGGAGAAAATTCGTCAGGACCGTGGCGGGAGTGTACATGGTCCTCCATAAAATCCATGAAATGAAAAGGGTTCTTTCGTCTCTGCAAATGAATCCCAAACCTTCAATTACAGCTGCACACCTACAACCTACACACAAAAAAGAGAGGAAAGGGGGTTGTGAATAGGGGTTTGCCTTAGTCAAACCTTGGTTAAGGAATCAACCTTGAAAGAAATTAATTGCAAATGCTTGAATGTAAACAATAGAAATGTATGCCTTTTAGATCTGCAACTTGTTGATGTTGATTGCTTTGCTTCTTGAATGTAATCACAAGTGTTGCATGAAATGGCATGTAATATGGAAAAACCCTAACACACCCACATACTTGCAAATGAATTTTGAAATATTACTCCAATGGATGAATGAAGAAGACTTGTATGCTTGATGATGTATATCTTCGCCTATGCTTGCTTATCTCATTCCTGCCTATCTCATTCCGGCTTGAATTTTGCCTCCTCACAAATGAGAAAACCAACTCCCTTTTATACATGCCTCAGAAGATTAATTTATCTTACCAAAGGCTAACATTGGGGAGATTTGGGATCTCAAAGTGCAGATAGGGCCGGGGGGACCTATCTTGGGGCCACCCTAAGAGGGTGGGACAGGGGTGCCACACCCCTATCCAAGTGATCTTGGGGCCCGGACGGGTCTTGAGGCTACCCAAGGGCTCAAATAGGAAGGGGACAAGGGGTGGACAAGCAAAAAGAGGTCTTGTCTAGGAAGGAGGACCTCAAATGTGGTTAAAATTGCAAGAGGCACAATTTTATGACACTACAATACCTGTGTCAAGAGAATACAAGATGCAATATACAAAGGTGGAAATATCTACAAATCTTGTCTATCATTATCAAAGTTCACTGAGGATATTGAGAAGTAGTTTGAGGAGCATGAAAAACAATTAGCCGATATATCTCAATTATTTGACCGCTTGTCAGTCTCTGTGGCTAGCCATGAAGATCAAGTAATATCTCTACTTGAGAAAATAAAGAGCTTAAGCCATGATGAGGAGATGATTACTAGAAGATTTGGTGATCTTCAAAGTCACATCACTCCCAAGTTGGACACAATGCTCAGTGCATTGAAGGAAGCTCAAGCTGCGGTAGTCACCAATTACTGCTTTGATCTTAAGTAGACAGAGATGCAAGCATACCTCTTCAATGGCCTTATGGGTGTGTGGACCAAGATGGTGTGCAAAAAAGAGGATACACACCAAAAAAAGTTAAAAAAATAGAAACCGCATTCGTGGTTTTAAAATTAAAAAAAACCCGTACGTGGTTAGGTTCATTGTGCCCGAGCCTAAAGGGACAAAACCACATATGCGGTCCTTTAGGAAATAAGACTGCATATGTGGTTATAGTTCCTAAAGGACCGCGTACGCAGTCCCTGTCAATATTTTTTTTTGACTATTGACTGTTATTATTTCCTTCCCGATCGAGAGTGAGTTCGAATGGTTTTTGGGTTGCAAACCACACATGGGATCCATTTTTTCATACCTAGATGCCATGAAAAGAGGTCAGTTACGCATTTTTTTTTGTTTTTCTTGCACATTTGATAAATTTTATTTACGTTTTCAATTTAAATTCATTGATTTTGATTAGTTTTTTGTAATTTTTTGCTACCAATATCAAATTCTGAAAATTCAAAACCACAACAAGACACACCTCAAAACCCACATCAAAACCCTTAGGATACACCTCTAGCTCCTCCTTTAGACCGTACAACAGCTACACAAGAGGATTTTCTTAATCAGTTAGGGCAAAAAACTCCTAAAATAACTAGACTTATTAATAGATTGAAAACATCTAAGCTTGAGCATCATTTATCCCTTGCCACTAGCCTAGAAACATTGGCTACTGGTGCCGCTATAGTTTCAAGTCAGATTACAAAATGGGGAAACTATAGGGATAAGTGTCACACTTATTATGCTGATGGGTTATCATATGATGCAGTGAAAAATAAAAACATAAGTAAAGAACAAATATGTGCTCTTTTTGTTGATCCTAGAATTGGTGAGTCCTTACCTCTTAGTGCAAAGAGGTTTCCCATACATTGGTGTACCAATGTGTAGATGAAGAATCTTTTTTGGAATAGGTGGTGGATGGTCTTTGACGAACCACCTTGTAATAATTTTGAGGTTCCATTATATTTTTTGAGGAAAGTATATTGTGAGTTTTTCCTCAATGAGGGGCCTAATTATTTTGATATGAGAGAGTTCCATGGTAGAGATGGAAGCTTTGCCCAAGATAGACCCAGAGCCCGTAGGGTATTAGACCCACAGAGTCGTCGCCCCCTAGCACCCAAACCCAAGGTGCATGCGATGGTCCCAGTAACCCTGAAAGAGTTGATGGAGCTAGAGACTCTTCATGCAACCACAACATTGACGGATGCAATCATCCAGCATAAGACACAGTAAGAACACCCTCTTTGGCTTAGATGATGATCCATTACCTGAGGCAGCTAGTGTTGGTCAGCCCATTGAGCATGTGTGTCCCACTTGCTCAGGCATATGCATAGGGATGGATGTCAAGGCTAGCACAGATGGTTCTATGTCTCATATGTGCATGATTTGTAGGAGCAGATGTCAAACCTGCATAATTGAGGATGTGGCATTGGCAAATGAATTGATGGACATGTTGTTTTCTAGTCAGCCATAGACACAGGTGTGTTGATTTGAATTCATAATAGTTTATTTATCAGTCACTTAAAATTTTTAATTGTAAATGAATTTTAATTTATAGATAGATTTAAATTGATACAAATAATATGCATTTCAAGATGCAGCAACGAGTGTTAATACACTATCTGATATTCCTCCCATAGTTATTGCAGCTACAACTCGATAGCTGAGGTATAAATTTTTTAATATGTTAAAATAGAATAGTACTTTGTATTAAAAAAAAATTATAAGATATACTAACTCTCTTTAATGCTTGATAATTTTTTGTTTTGTAGGCATTGACAAGGGACCAAATGTCCCACATTGATGATGTCACACTCTCAGTGATTGATTCTAGCCTACAAAGCTATGCAGTATCATATTTTGTACAACTTATTTTATGTATTATTTTGATGGAATATGCAAGTCATTTAATTTTAGATTTGTTAAATTATGTTTAATATTGTCTACTAATATCCCTCTATGTCTAGGCCTCATCCTCAGCGAAAGAAATCCTTGACAACGCCTAAACGTGGGAAGAAGGTAATTGAACAAATTTTTAATTGTACAATTGTTTGAAAACGTTGAAATTATCTTAGTTGGAATTTATAGATTGATTAGTATTTTTTGTTTGTTTTATATACAACGGCCATTGGGATTTGTAGATTTGTTGAATGCACCTGATATGGTCAAGGATTGAGAGAGGGTAGAGGTATGTATCTCTACTTTATTTTCTTGATTTGAGGATTATATGAATGTGTACATGTGAACTTGATAAATTATAATTTTATCATTTTTCACATAGGAAATATCCATAGCCGCTTCTTCAACGATGAGCCCTCCTCCATGTACTAGAGAAGCATCTCAAGCTCCGGTACACTTGTTTTATATATTGCATTAATTGTATTTAACCTACAATACTTATCATTATATTAATTATATTTAATCTTTAATCATTTTTCATATAGGTAATAGCCATAGCTGCTCCATCAATGGTGAGCACTCCTCAGACTACTGGAGAAGCATATGAGGCTCTAGTACACTTTTGTTCTCTATATTGTAAATTTTTAGTGTTTTTGATCTATATATGTTAGTATATTGTATTAATTGTATTTAATCTATAATAGGCCCCTGTGGTTCAGCCATAACTTGGATCCATTGAAGTTTGTGTTCAAGAAAACTCCTAAGACCGAGAAGGAGAAGAGAAAGAAGATAGTAGATCCTAGATCAGTGGATGAGGTAATCTAAATTTCAATTGCAAAGAAATTATGGTTAAATGCATAGTTATGTTGATAATGTGAACTATTTTCTACAAACAAATTCTAACTTGGCTTTCAAATTGTGGTTGAGCAACGTCTACAGAGCCACATACTGCATCAAAGAGGCTCGATTTTGATGATCCACCACAAGTATAGGATCATATAGTGTTAGTTGTGGTCATTGAATTACCAATACATGTAGATATATTCTACATTTTTATTGTATATTGATTTGGACATGGCATATGCCACATTTTTGTAAAACTTGTATTGAATTGATATATATGACTTTTTTGATACATATAAATGTTGATATTCGGGCCAATAAATATGTATTGTGTACATTATTGTGTATTTTGTTGATATTTATAGGCATATTCGATACATAGATAATTTGTTCATTGTGTTGATTATTGTGCATTTTGATATATATAAATGATTATTTATAATTGATACAGTTAATTTTTGCTCAAACTATTCGGTGTATTTGGTGGCTACCCTTTTATAAAGTTAAATGAATATTTGCCTATGTAATAAACAATATGAATATAAACAACAAAAATCTATGATATAAAGCATTGAAATTGTGGAATATAATTTGATAAGATTTTTAAAATATTTAATTAACCCTACAAAACTCCTTGTCTCAATCAAAATGAAATTCAATGGTAATGGTCAGATTTGATCCATGGTAATGATCACTAGATGCTTTTGATTCCTTTCGTCAAATTTTGGTTTTTGTCTTATTTTCCAATTGTTTTATCTAAATAAGATGATTTGGGACCATTAATGATCATTTGAAGTCATTTAAGAAAGTTGGGGGTCATTTGGATAAAAGATGTAAAAGTTGCTCAGTTGTTGTCAAAGTTGTCAAAGTTGTCAAAGTTGTCAATGATGTCAATGTTATCAAAGTTTCATCTAGGGCACAAACCAACATCATGAGTGCATCCAGGGGGCAGGTTTACGCTAGGTATGCTCCTTTTGTGCCTCCCAATGTGCTGGAACATCGAGAGCCATACCCTACCGGTGCGATCTCTCGAGTGCCTTGAGTCCAAAAAATTATCAAACTTTGACAAATAGTTTCTCACAATATAGGATGCATATGATCAATTTGTTTGAACCTGTAGGGTCACATGAGGATCATCTACAATAACCTATCTCATTTTTTGACGAATCGGAGCCATTTTCAAATGGTAGCATTTTTTCACCTTGTGCAAAAACCGTCAGTGGCATGCAATGCAAAGTTGCAAGATATGCTATATTTGATTTTGTTCATCATGGACACAAATCAACATCATGAGAACATTTGGGTGGGAAATTTTATGCTAGGAATTCTCTTGTTGTTCTCCCAATGCCCTAGAATGTCAAGAGCCATACCCTACCAGCACGATCTCTCAAGTGCCCTGAGTCCAAAAAATTGTCAAACTTTGACAGACAATTTCTCACAAGTCAGGACACATACGATTGATCTATTTGAACCTATAGGGTCACATGAGGCTCATCTACAATGAACTATCTCAGTTTCTGATGGTTCAAAGCCATTTTCAAATGGTAGCATTTTTTCACCTGCTGCAAAATCGTCAGTGGCATGCAATGCAAAGTTGCAAGATAGGCTAGATTTGATTCTGTTTGTCATGGGCACAAAACAACATCACGAGCACATCTAAGTGGGTGGGTTCATGCTAGGAAAGTTCCTTTTGTGCCTCCCAATATGCCAGAATGTCGAGAGCCATACCCTACTGTCGCGATCTCTCAAGTGCCCTGAGTCCAAAAAATTGTCAAACTTTGACAAGCAATTTCTCGCAATCCAGGATTTATATGATTGATCCATTTGAACCTATAGGCTCACATGAGGCTCATCTACATTGAACTATCTTGGTTTTTGATGACTCAGAGCCATTTTCAAATGGTAGTATTTTTTCACCTGCTACAAAAACCATCAGTGACATGCAATGCAAAGTTGCAAGATAGACTAGATTTGATTCCATTCGTCATGGGCAAAAACCAACATCATGAGCATGTCTGGGTGGGTAGGTTTACACTAGGCATGATCTTTTTGTGCCTCCTAATGCATCAAAACATTGAGAGCCATACCCTACCAGCGCGATCTCTCAAGTGCCCTGAGTTGAAAAAAATGTCAAACTTTGATAGATTGTTTCTCCCAATCCAGGATGCATATAATCAATCTATTTGAACCTATAGGGCCACATGAGGATCATCTACAATGATAGATCTCAGTTTCTGATGACTCGAAGCCATTTTCAAATGGTAGCGTTGTTTCACCTGGTGCAAAAATCGTCAAATGGCATGCAATGCAAAGTTGCAAGATAGGCTAGATTTGATTTCGTTCATTGTGGGCACAAACCAACATTATGAGTACGTTAGGGTAGGGAGGCTTATGCTAGGAATGCTCCTGTTGTGCCTCCCAATGCGCTAGAATGTCGAGAGCCATACCCTACTGACGCGATCTCTCAAGTGCCTGAGTCAAAAAAATTATCAAACTTTGACAAACTATTTCTCGCAATCCAAGACACATATGATCAATCTGTTTGAACCTATAGGGTCACGTGAGGCTCGTCTACAATGACCTATCTCGATTATCTTCTTGGTCATCCCAAAATGCTTGTCAACCATTTCTAATCTTGCTGCTATCATGGCACCCTCTACAAGCTCTTTCCTAACAAACTATTCTAATATGAGGGTGAAATGGAACAAAGAGAAAGAGGGAGAAGGAAGGTGAGAAACAAATTGCTAGCTCTCCTCCATTCTTACTTTGTCTCTCTAAAGGGTGTTTTCTTTCATCCGAGACAAAAAGAGGCCTTTTTCACTTCTGGCCTGCTTCAAACAATCCAAATGCCTAATTTTTGTTCTCCTCTCTAAATCCCCAATAGGAGAAATTCATGCAAATGGTGTCAACAACTGATGTGCATTCACAAGTTTTAGGGCTAATTCTAGAGCTACAACCCGTACACCTTTAAAAGTCTTCCTTCCCAATCTCTCTAACTACAAACCCACCACAGGAAAAGCCAAAACTCCCACTTCCAAACTTGTCTTATCTCAATGCCAAAACCAACCCGGCTTATTGCATCGCATAAACTCAAAACCCTTAAGATATTCAAAACATAGTCACATATATTCACATATATTCAAAAAATAGTCACAAAACATAGTCACATTTATTCAAAAAATGTTTTACAAATTATCTCATGGGCTTTTATACAAAATTTGGCATTTAAATATGTGTGAATCAGCTCATTGCCATTTAAATATACAAAATTTGGCATCTAAATATGTACAAATAAGCTCATGGCCATTTAAATATACAAAATAATGCCCCTAAATATGTACAAATCAGCTCATGGGCATTTACATATACAAAAAATGAATATAGAACAATTTGCTGATGATATATACAAAATTCTCAAAATCATTCTACCTTGAACCATAGAATCAATCAAGTGAGCCTTCTGGATCGGCTCTAACCCGTATTGTGTCAAGTATTGCCTCATGGTTAGATTCACGAACTTTCAATAAAATATTATTATGAGGTCTACCACAATAATTAATCAAATGAACATTTGTTGCAACAACAAGGTTGGAGAAATGAAGAATATGTCTATGTGTTTCAAAGTCCTCGAACAACCAAACATCAGAATTCTTGATAGGATATCTCCTAAGCCATGTGCCTATTATGACAATAGACCCTACTAGATACTCAATACCGAGACATCAATGATTGTGGTTGTCAATTTTCTCTTAGGATCAATACGACACAACAAGTAATATGTTCCTTCTTCATTGTTCTCTTCTGCAACAACTACACACACATGACCTGCATATTATAGAATGATAATTAATACCAAAAATAATCTTTGATGTAACAAAATGAGCCAAAAAAATTTCCTGCAATAAAATGTACCCCAAAATTCACTTGGTTCCACTAGGTCGGATACATGATCAAATTCAACTGATGCTTCCATCTGGTTCAACTACAGTGATCTGGGAATTTGATAGGTATCAATGGGAAGAAATGGTCTACAAGACCATTTGTTAACCCACTCTTGTGATTCACATTCTACCCACAAAAATATATACATGAAGAGCAAAAACATACAATCTGTCTAGTATAAATTATCGGTGAACTTGCATTTGAACTTCTAAATGAGTGCATGTCACTGGATCCTATAACTATACAATAATATTGATAGTTTTCAATGTCAGATTCAGTGATCAACCAAAAATATCTATGAACCATTGATGTACCTGCATTACCTGGTCCCATTGTAGAGTTACACCATCGCACAATTGTTGCTGCATCTGTCAACTCAGCACCACCTTCGTACTTCAATTCTTATCTAGCTAGGACTCTTTTTATGCATGCTCCTACACCATCATGCTCTCCCTTTCCATATCCAACCTTATTGAAATTCCAAAAATGTTGTACACTGCTTGTCACATGTATCCTACTCAACCAATAGAACATCCTTGCATTTTATTGCAAGGTGCAATTATCTGACCATATTATGTGTTGCTTGTATCATATTTTCCTTTCCCTTAAACTCTCATACAAAACTTTAAAGTATCCTTGTACAAACTGTAATGCCCTGCCAGGAAACCCTGAAGGGATTAAGCCATAACACAAGAATAGAGTGCAATAATTTTTTTTTTTAAAGCTACACAACATTAAGATACAACAAGATATCAAAGATTCAGATTACATAAGGAAATAATGTCATTCCTATATCTTTCTCGAATTTCACTAAGCATCCGTATTTACATTACTAACTATGTAATTTTATTTTCCAAAGAAGACTTTCATCTTTCAATATGAAGCCAAAATGCAACAATACAATTTCACATATTTTATAAACATTCTATTTAAATCAATGCATTCTTCGTAGCATCTCTAAAAATCTTATGATTTAAGCAAAGAGAAGGGAGAGAGAGTTTGTTAACCAAACTATTTCCTACAAAGACACAAGATCAACAAGATCACACTATATACTAAAATTTTCTCACTATAATCCTATCATTTTAATTGCACGGTTTTCATTTCGCTACCATTTAGAAGGATGTCAATCAGTCTAACAAGACATTTCCAATAATTATGGTTGCAACATAATGTTCTAATTTTTCCAAACAACAGAGATCAAAACATGCAATCTTATCGATGATGCAAGGTCTCTTGAGAACACTCACTACTCTAATACGATACAGACACATATCATAATTTGCAACCTATCATCGAAAATCAAATTACGATCAGAAGGTAAGCGAGGAGCTATCAACAAAATAATACATATTAATGCATACACATCAAACAAGCTTTTCATTTGCACTTTCTAAACATAATAAGGTAATTACATATACCCAAAAGCAAGTTCAAAGGAGCATTGCTAAAATAAATTCTCGGTCAAAATGGTTTAATGAAACACATAAAACAATATTTCATGGAACAGATTAATACCCTATCAAAGCTACTATAACATGTTCCCCTTTTTATCCTTCTTTTACAAGCAAAGTAGTTTCACATAATAGCTATTCACATATTAATGCACATTACATAAGATGGAATTTGATTATGTTACTCCTACAATACACATGGAGAATTCTTAAATGTAAACATGTGGTTTTCTCCCCACAACCAATATTAACTTTCAACCCAAAGCCCTTTTATTATCTAAACCACATAAGTGTCATAAGGCTCACACAAGGGTTCAAGAAGTCACACCTTTCTCTTGCAAAAAGAAAACTCATATAAGAGATAATTACACATATCCCAAACATTTTAATTTCTAGAGAGAGAGAGGAATGGTCATAATCATTCAATTTGCTACAAAATAAGCATTCAATATCTACCATACAAGTCGTTCAAGTGGACAACACTAAGCTAGATCATAATCTTAAACAAGCACATTTCGCACTTTCAGATTCCAGACAAGCACTGACCAACCCAAATGGATTAGTCCAAAGAGTACAGCACTCAATAAGGAAGGTTCATTCGACTCTCTTTCAAAATATGATTAATCATAGACCAAGACATCAATAAGCACATAAAGCACATATAATCACTCAAAACACCAACATCAAGAAGATGAGAACAAGGTGTGAACACACGCATTACACACAAGTTAAAGTCTGCTCAATCACTCACATACAAGAGGAGGACAAGCATGCACATAAGGTTGATACACCTCACAACAACTAAGGGAACAACGAAGCCAGAGATCCCAGTGTTTGAAACATGGGCTCTGATACTAAATGTAATGCCCTGCCAGGAAACCTTGAAGTGATAAAGCTAAAACACACGAATGGAGTGCAATAATTTTTTTTTTAAAGATAAACACAACATTAAGATACAACGAGATATCAAATTTCAGATTACATAGCGGAAGACATCAACTAACACCTACAGAGTTTCCCAACATGATTACTTAATTACACATTTAACTTAACTCACACTAATAAATCCAATAAGCTGATTATCTTAAAAATGAGATCATTCTTTAACCAGGATAATTTCTTTCAGAAGATGAAAATATAAATCACATGCTAATGTTTATCCATTATGATTCATTCATACCTTACATTCAAGATTTTCATTAAAATATAAGCCATGCATCTAATATTCTAACACACAAGAATTTCATCATAAACTTATGAGATCTTTGCATGCATACTTTAATTTCCTTAACAACAACTGAATATATTCCATTACTCTAAGCTACATTCTTTCACGGTCCAATTTACTACATTTTAAAAGATGATTGCATACATCCATTTACAATTAATTCCATCTTATCCACTTATACATTCTAACATATGCCATTCATACATGGTAAAACTGAAAAAGGAAACATAAGAGAATAAGCATCACATAACACCAAAATGATCTTGGAGTTCACCCCTAGAGGGCTACATCTCCGGGTCTACTAAACTGCAAGACCCCTCTGATAAATAATAAAGTTACAAATACATGAGATTCTCATTATTTACAATCTGCCTTCAAGGCGAAACATAATCAATATACAAATGACCACATTGGTCAATAAATACACAAACGATCCTTGAAAAGGAAAGGATCTAGCTGAACATAATCGAAGCTAATACAAAGGTCCAATTGAGCATCCACAAAATGGAGTCATCACCACCCAGGGGCTAACATGAAACCATGTACTCACAAGGGCATAGACAATAGGACGACCCACAAACGTGCTCCTATCAGGACAATACAACAACACACTAGCGTACGTAGGGACAAGTGTCATCACACAAATTGGTATGGTTACCAAGGCATGTCTTCATAGGTTCTGGCCCCATACACTGGGTTGCCCTGGCCACCTACTCCAAACCTCCGACCCATCCAAGCCTCATGTGGACCCACACATCCTCTCGTGAAGACAAGGATGATGGTTTGCCATTTCAGGCCTTCTCACAACATGTCGAGTCTGTGTTAGCACTCGTCCCATGTGTGAGGCACAATTATTTTACTTAGAGATTAACATTCTAATCTACTATTAGGTTATCACTTATTAGACTCACTTTCGATGGGTTACCCAACAACCACTTTGGGCGCGACCCCTAATCGAAAGCCACTTTCCCATACGACACTAGACTATACTCAAGCAACCTCAGAAACCAAGGAATACACATGGTCAAGCAAACAAAATTCGAAAAGGAGGGAACAACCATTTGGTCAAACACGACTCAAAAGAGGTACTCTTACTGATGGTGCTCTAACCAGAGACCTAACCAACTATGGTCAACCACAAATCATCATTCAACACCCACATAAAGGATATGATCAATACAACATCACAACAATTAACAGTTAGCTCGAGACAAAGGACAAAAATAGGTATCCAAATCAACCATACGACAAGATCCATTCAAACAAAGCAAGGCTTGCCATTACTTAAGCAAAAGTGAATACATAAATTAAACTCGCATAGGCAATAACCAGAGGATACAATCTTTTCCAAAATGATTTAAATATTAAATGTCGATCAAGTTTTCTAAATGGTTTAGGTCAGATTGCAGTTATCTACCTCATCTAAGTACAGGTTGTTCTTGGTTTTCTAACTCTCTAAGGTTCATTTGCATCGAACATACATAAACACACCATTATGAGTTCTCAAACCAATTTCACATAAATATAATTAAACAACCATTAACCAACTAAATAGGATATTTAATCTTCAATTAAAACATCATTGTCATACTAGTTCAAAATAATTCCTCCAAATTCGTCTTTTTAGAACCAAGTTAAACTATACGGATCAAGGAAACATAGTCCATTCCTAATTAACAATTATTTCCTTATGCATATAGAAAAATGCCAAAATCAACTATTAATTAATATACGCATTTATTAATCCATGATTAATAAAATATAGCAAATTAATAATTAAACTTAATTAAAAAAATAAATAAACTCTGACGAATGTGTACGTTCGTCACTTATGTGGAAGTGATACTCTCTTACAACCTTTCTATCCTCCTCTGTGCTATCATTTGCATGCATGAATGCTATGTGTACAAAAATAGAAACTTGTGTAGAATGGTAATACATAGATTGCACTTCATTTTGAGGTTGTAGTGTATAATTTTCAGAAAAATCAACTATAGAGACAATGGTACCAAGAGGAAATGTGTCCTTGCATAACTTGAATTTCTCATCTAACCATCGAGCTCTCTGTGTATGAATTATGTACTCATAAACTAGTTTATGTACTCTTCAATTCTTTTCCATCTTTAACCCCATATGTCATTGTCTTGTACTTTCCAAAAGATACTAGTTTCTTACCAATTTCATGTGTGCTATCCAAATGTAGACATCTTGGCAAATGTTGCAAACCACCACATGAGCACAAGAACATTTCAAACACATCATCTTATAATAAATGAAACCATCATCTCTTTTAAATAACACACTTGAAATAAATTCTCTTGGTGACGTAGGAGGTGGTTGTATATTGCATTCCTGCAAAACATTGTTAGTGTTCAAAGTACAACATATATGATGATAAATATCATAGTGCATGAAAAATTCAATATGCATCCTACAAAAACACGTGGTGCGTACATGATTAATCTTATGAAAGGTTTTGCTGTTTCAAAAAATCTTTGACTAATTCTTATTTGAGGAAACTTTTGAAGGAATCTTTCAATTTTTTTTTGTTTGAGTCATATCCAAATAGTGTTTGGCATGTGGCTCACGATTATAGATCCAATTCTCCTTCTAACATCTTTTTGGTTAGGTGAAACCCTTGTGTTGTCGTGCCAAAAAAATTCAATTAATGTTCTTAGTGCATCAACAACAACCTTGTCTTTGCGTCGTAGTATACCTGAGAACGCCCAAAGAGAATTATTGTTAGGATCCTCTATTTTCTCCCACCTATCTAATTCTTTACGCAATGCTGTTCTACTTATGTTTAATGACTTGTTTTGCTTATCAAACGATCTTTTTTAATTTTTTGTCTCATTATAGTTGATGTAACAACATGTCGAGTAACATTAGAATCTTTAGTACGTGAATTCGAACCAATAGCTTGATATGCATCAAATATATTTCTCATAATAGTTCTTTCGCTATTACTTTTGGATGATCTTAGGCCTAGAATTTTCATCGTCTCTCTAAAATTCAAATTTTTAATCATTTCAACAATTAATTGGCATCTTTCAGTTTGATTTAAGTTTTCAAAATAGTTTTGCCATATTCTTTTAACCATTCTCCTACAATTTCGTTCATTCATTTTATCGAACATTGGCTTCAAAATATTCTCATTGATGTCAATTAGATACTGTGGTTTCCTACGAATGATTCTAGGAGGTGTTAACATCGGTTCATTGCATGCATTAGGTACATTTATCACATCAAATAGAGCCTATGTATGTTCATCATTGCGTGCATTAGGTACATTCATTGCATTAGGTTCATACAGTAGATCAAATATTGTTGGTGCATCTTCATCGTTTGTTTGATTATTCATTGTGATCTCTTCTTCAATTGCATTATGTTTATTTGGTAAATCTAATTGAGATGTTGAGGATGAAGTACCTTCTTGTCCCATTGTTCTTATGTCACATAATTTCTTCATGCGATGCCTTTGTCTATTCTTTTCAGCCTATCATTGTTCTACTATTCCTCGCTTGTTCTTTCCCATCATTAATACCAGTTGTCCTAAATAGAATCATATTACATATATATGTAAATAAAAGTTCTTAAACAATCAAAAAATCATAAAATTGAGCATTATCATTATTTTTTAAAATCAAAACTATTAAACAATCACAATAACATTGACCAAACTAATAAGAACAACAATTCAATCATTTGAAATCATGCAAAATTTTTTTTTCGCTTACTTCTAAATATAAAAAATGTCACAGAAGCACAATAACAATTGCAGTGGGGCCTTCAACGACATCAAAAACTTCTTTTGAGGCCGTTGAGCCTGTTGGGAAACTAAAGTTATGTCTAAGAACCATGTACACAATATGTTCAATAGCCTCATGTGCACTTATAGTCCCTAAAAATTCTCAGTAGACCAACGTCCATATTCCCAGTACCCGTACACGCTTTTAACTTATCAAACCCCCGTACACATTACTTGTAGTAAAAAAAATGTGAAGCAAAAGGGAGGGAGGGAGAGGGAGAGGGAGGGGAGGGGGAGAGTGAGAGGGAGAGGGAGAGGGAGAGGGTTGGAGAGAGAGAGAGAGAGAGAGAGAGAGAGAGAGAGAGAGAGAGAGAGAGAGAGAGAGAGAGAGAGGGAGAGAGGGAGAGGGATGAAGAGAGAGAGGGGACCTCAGATTAAGGACATTCCATTATCTTTTGTTTTATAATATATTGGCAGGTGAACAAGTTAGATGTTTTTTGGGCCATGTTTGAAGGGGATCTGATGGTTCAAAAGAAAGGAGTGATTGTGATAAAGGAGGTGGGAGATAAGATTATTATATTCCAAGTGGTATATACCGAGATGGGTAAACAAAATATAGCGATGAAAGAGGTGGGAAAAGAAAGTATTGTGTTTCAGGTTGCAGGTTTCATGAAGAATGAAAGAGTACAGGTGATAGTGGAGGAGGTAGGAGGAGAAAGCTTGAAAGTGTTTCTGAATTTTCTCTACACAAGAAAAGTGGGTGATAATAAAATTTTTCCCAATTAAAAACAACTTGCAAGGCTTGCAACCAATTTTCAGATAAAGAAGTTGTTTACCAAGTTGAATTTGTGTATGGATGGGGTATGGAGGAAGGTAGAGAGGGGGAGCATGCTGGTTTTTTATTCTTGTAAGTAGTATTGGTACTGCTTTTTATATTGTAATAATGCTTCATCTTGCCACCTTATGACACCATAATGCCATATTTCCATCTTGACCCCTTAGGACATCATATGCTCCTAAAGGGTCATGTGGTTTTATGTGGGGTCTTGAGAGAGAGAGAGAGAGACCCCTTAGGACACCACATGACCCCTTAGAGCACCACATTAGGGTTACATTGTGTCATTAGGGGTCATATTGTGTCCTATGACCCCTTAGGACACCATATGATGTCGTTATTGGTCGTATGGTGTCTTTAGGGGTTGTATGGTATCTTGTGACTCCTTAGGACACCATATGACTCCTTAGGTGTCGTTAGGGGTCATATTGTGTCCTATGACCCCTTAGGACACCATATGACCCCTTACGACACCATAAGGTGTCGTTATGGGATGTATGTTATCTTTAGGGGTCATATGGTATCCTGTGACCTCTTAGGACACCATATGACCCCTTAGGTGTTGTTATGGGTCATACTGTGTTCTAAGGGGTCATTTTTTGTCGTATGAACCCTCAAGACACCATATGAACCCTTAGGTGTTGTTAGAGTTCATATTGTGTCCTAAGGGATCATACATTGTCCTATGACCCCTTAGGTGTCATTATGGGTGATAATGTGTCCTTAGGGGTCATATTGTGTCCTACGACCCCTTAAGACACCATATGACCCCTTACGACACTATATGGTGTCATTATGGGTTGTATGGTGTTCTAAGGGGTCATATGGTGTCCTATGACCCCTTAGGTGTTGAATTTTGTAAGCAGTATTGGCACTACTTTTTATATTGTAATAATGGTTCATCTTGCCACCTCAGGACACCATATGACCACTTAGGACATCATATGCTCCTAAAGGGTCATGTGGTGTTATGTGGGGTCCTAAGGGAGAGAGAGAGAGAGAGAGAGAGAGAGAGAGAGAGAGAGAGAGAGAGAGAGAGAGAGAGAGAGAGAGAGAGAGAGAGAGAGAGAGAGAGAGAGAGATGGGGGAGAAAGAGAGATGGGGGAGGAAGGGAGTGAGGGAGGGAGGGAGATGGGGTAGAGGAAGAGATGTCACATTATGTCATTAGGGGTCCTAATTAATCCACACATGTGTTACAACACCATATGACTTCTTAAGATATCATACATGGTTCGAAGGAGTCATATGGAATCAATGGGGGTCATAATGGGGCCACACATGTGTTAGAACATCATATGACCCCTTAGGACATCATATGGTCTTAAGAGGTCATATTTGTGCTAAGGGACCTTACATGGTGTCATTAGGTGTTATGTGGGGTCCTGAGAGAGAGAGAGAGAGAGAGAGAGAGGAATACAATGTACAATAAGATATCAAAAGACAATATATATCAATATACATGTAAATATACATACACATATACATATAATACACATAAAATATCAAAATATAATACACATACATACATATTATATATATATTATACATGTATATACTATAAACATACATATATGTGTACATACGTCATACACATATTATATACATATACATACATATTACATACATGTGTGTGTGTGTGTATACATATATTATATATACATATATACATACAATATCTACATATATACATATATGTATGCACAGACACACATTTTAAACATACACATTAATTTCTTTATGTTAGAGTATCACAGGAAAAACTACGTACGCGGTGCTTATTCAAAAGAAACCCTGTATGCAGTTCTTATTCAAAAGGAACCCCGTACGTGGTTTTTATTCAAAAGAAACCCCATACGCGCTCTTGTCTATTTAGGATTGTAAATAGGCTTGGATGACAAAGCTTCAGTTTGGAAGTTTGACTTCCCTCCACTTCCCTCCTTTTTGACGTGTTTTGTTTTATGAACTTGGTTTCTGGACTTTGTCATCATCATGTTTACACTTCATCAAGTGGGTATTTTTAAAACTGCCACCATATTTTCACCCATCTTTTGAGCTTTCTAACCATATAATTTTTTTTTAAATTGAAAAACAATAATATATTATTATTGAATTTCTTTTACCAGTAACTCCATAGTTCTCAGACGTACCATTTTTTTAACAAATTTTGATCTACTTATCCAAATTTTAAAAAATTTATATATTATTGTAGTGCACTTGATTCTTTACCATTTTAAAAAAAATTACATTTTTCGATTGTTTTGGAGCAAGTTATGCTTTGCGCATGAACAGGTACCTGATTTTCAAGATGTGCTTGATTGGAAAAATTATTAAAAAAATAATCAACAAAAAATTACAAAAAAATACACAACCTCTAGTGCTCACTCTTAACTATATTTTTGCCAAAGTATTTGTCAAAATACTAAATCTAACTATAACTTTTTTGATGCACACGTCAGACACTATGTTATGTTTTTCAGAAAAAATCAGGGTTTGTTTTTTGTGCATGAAATATTTGACCCCCTTAATCTTATCCAATTTTGAAAAAAAATGGTAGTTTGGAAACTAGATTCAGAGTACTACAATATTTGTTCTTTGAGTATGTTCATATCTTGAGTGGATGACTCTCAACTTTCTCCTCCATGTTCAAGTTTACTTGATTTTAGAAAAAAAAAGTGTCCACATATACCCCCTTTTTGCACACCATCTTGGTGAACTTACCCTTGTATCAGCTCTAGAGTGTCTCAAGAAGGGTTAGGACAACCATTTGAGCTCTTTGAAATTTTTTTTGTAGATATTTTCAAGTTTATGTAAGTTAGTAAGGTATGTGTGTACATATACCACTGTATATAGAATTTTGTGTAAATTTTTGGCATGCAGATCCCTACCTTTGCCATTGATGTCAAAGGGGGAGTGTAGTGTAGTGAAAAATGTTGCATTCATCTCAGGGGGAGTTCTGGAGTTGTTGAATTTTTGAAGTTTTGCAACGTACATATGTTGGTACTAATTCCGACACTTAGTCATTTTTCACTAAGTGTTGCCATCAATGCCAAAGGGGGAGATTGTTGGCAAGAGACATTGCACATGTCATCCAGTGTTGTCATTGATGGCAATCAAAGTCAGACATCTCATTCGTAGTAATTTATTTTCCTATACCTGAAGTCACTTTGAAGGTTTGGTTAAGTCCGGTGAGTTAGATCAAAGCATCCGACAAAGTGTAGTATTTTGGTTGGCATTTCATTTCTATTAAATATTTTGTGTTGCGAAACTAGAGGAAGTTAGGTAGATGTCTCGAGTACCTTATCCCAGAATCTTAGCCTCCGATGGTGATGTTTCATGTGAGTTATAAGATCTAGTGTACAAGTTTTTGGGTTGAACAATGTGGTATGACCGACTTGGATAGTTGATCATTGTGTGGAATTGATGGAGTAATTTTGGTGATTTTTTGTGATCAAGGATGTTTAGCCGACATTTGGGAAGGATGTGGACAATTCTTTTTGGTCTGCATATACATTGGAGTTTGGATTGATCCAACTGTGTATGCACGTTTCATTATTTATATAGGGTTCTTGAAGCTGACATGTAGAAGATCTAATTTCATGTTGCAGATATAAAATGGGCAAGTGCAAGGTAATGAGTCACAAATTTGCGGATGTCTACGCGTTGGAAAACACGCTCTTAAAAATGGGGGCTCATTTATGCTTCAAGCCCCCGAGTCAAAAGGTAATGGGGGCCCGAAGCGAAAATAAATGGGCCCCCGTTTTGTTCTAAAACGGGGGCCCGCTTTTAAACAAAATGGGGGCCCATTTTTTAAAAACGGCCCCCGTTTCTAAATCGGATTTTACCCTTTTTTTTTGGCCGAATTTTTTCATTTTCACCCTGGAACTGAAGTGAGAACAGGAGATCAAAATCACCCCCTCGTGCTATGGATTCCATTTCAAGCCTCCACCACTATCCCAGGTACACATTCAATCATCTATTTTCACATTTTGTAATTTTCTTGTATATTTTTCTAGTTTTTTGTGTATTATTTAGATTTTTTTCGTATTATTTTAGTTTTTTTTTTAAAGTAGCCTATAAATAAATTTGTTTTTACATTTGTAAATTCTTAATTTTGATCTGAAATATTCTTCAACAGTTAACCCTAAATCCTAATCAACAAATTTACAAATCAAAACCAAACCTAGATAGTTAACAAAACAAAATATCAAATTTACAAGATACAAGATATCTCAGAAACATCAAAATGAAAACTAAATCGAAACAAAACCGAAACTAAATGGAAATCAAAATGAAAACCAAAACCAAATCGAAATAAAATCAAAACGAAAACCAAAACCAAATCAAAATGAAAACCGAAACTAAATGGAAATCAAAACCAAATCCAAACCAAACCAAACCAAACCAAATGAAATGGCACAATAGGACTGTTAAATGTTTCCAGGAATTATTTTTTTAGGTATTGGGCCTTTCAACCAATAAACAAAAAATATTAACCACTTCTAGCAAGCCACCATTCCAATTCCTTAAATTGAACATACATACCAAAATTATTCTTAATCCTCATTACGCAATACAAAAGTTACCACTATTAGTATAACCTTAAAACTAATTAACATTACTCTTCAAATTTTAGATATCAAAGTTTAGGCTTAGGTTTATGCCATGTCATGGCATAAAGGTCCTATTATAGTCCTATTATGTCATGTCATGGTATACAAGGACCAATTATGGCATAACAGGTCCATAATAGGACCTATTAAGCTACAACATGACATGATTTTCTCGAATTTCCAACTTCATCATCTAATTCATCTCCAACACTGAAACTATGCTAATTAGACATGTTTACTTAGTATGATAGGACCAATTATGGACCTATTATGCCATGAAATTGCATAATAGTCCACCTATTATGCCATCATGTCATAATAGGTCCATAATAGGACCTATTAAGCCATGACATGACATGCTTTTCTCGAATTGCCAACTTCATCATCTAATTCATCTTGAACATTGAAGTACTAATTCGACATGTTTACTTAGTATGATAAGACTAATTATGGACCTATTATGTCATGTCATGGCATAATAGGACCTATTATATCATGTCATTGCATAATAGGACCTATTATGCCATGACAACATAATAAGTCCTATTATGCCATGACATTGCATAATAGGTCCATAGTTGGTGTCCTATATTTTTTGGCTAGGATTTTTAAAAACTTATAAATATCCTACGCATCATTTAATATATCCACACCTAAAGGATTTGGTCTTGCATAAAAATTAAAAAAGAGAGAAAAGTAAACATAATTTTTTTATTCATGGGTGAAAACCATTCTTATGACACCTTGGACAAGTACCATGATGAAGACCAAATTCTTGCATCATGTATAATCTATTTTTTAAAAGTACCCTACACTTAGGAGTATACCATAATCCATTCGAGTTCTCTTTATTCTCAACCATCCTTGTCATCATCCATATCATGCATCTCACATTCCTAGTTTTTGACCTTGATTCAAGTGTTTTAATCATTTTGAGACACGTTTTAGGAAATTTCTAATATATAAAATCATCTTTATAGAGAACTCTTACACAATTTTAGAAATTTTAAAAAAAATTTATTAAAAAAAAAAAATTAAAGAAAAAAATATCACATACACAAACATCCATACAAAAAAATTTAGAAGATGAGTAACATATATCCACATCTCTACCAAAGTAGGGAGTATGAGTTGAACATGTGATGCCTACCTAGGTAGATATCTACCCAAGTAATCTTATCATATCCTAGGTGAAAATACGCAATACAATAGTTAGCTAAATACAAGAAAATAATTATGCACCAATAAAGTGAATGTACACATTGAGGTGACACATAACATAAAAGAGAAACCACTAGATATGAGATATTAGTTTATCACCTAGATTTAACTCTTACTTTTCCTTCATTCATAATTTATCTTTCATATTGTTCACTTTTCACATCTACTTTATCTTTTGGTAGCTATTTATCTCCTTTATGTCTTATCTCCCACTTTGGGAACATATATGTTTAATTTAATCTTTTATGATTACTTCATATTCTATTACCCCACTTGTAGGGCATGTTTAATATTTTCTCACTTGATTTCCTTTCATGATTCCTACTTTTACTTCATATGTTTTATCTCCTATTTTTACATTATCTAATCTTTATTAATAACTACTAATTTCCCATAATGATTTATGTCTTATACTTTAATCTTTGTTCTATCTTATGATCTTCAAGACTATTTGCTTCACATATGTTCATATAGTAGTTTTTTTTATCTTATTAAAGCATTTTCTTATATTTGTATTTTGGTTAATCTATCTTCTTAAAGTATTATATTTTGTTCATACATTGGGCAATTTATTACTTTAGATCATTTTTGTATATCCTTCCATTTATATATAATTATATCTAGGTACACTAATAATTAGGTCTATATGATCTCTTACTCTTATGTCTAGTTACTAAAAACATGTTATTTATTATTTTTCATCAATGACTTATCATCATTATTATTTTTTTTTCAACAAGAGAATGCTATTTACATCCTTTATTGTCATGCCTATTATTTTAGAGAATATAATAGATTATCACTATTTGATCACGGATTTTTGCATCTTAGTATCATATAATTGTGCCTCACATGATGATCTTGTATTGCTATCATCTTGCATGATCTTATGATCATATCTTGGTTTATAGAGCGTAATGATCTTACATTTCAATATCTTATTTTAAGCACTTATCATCAATCCTTATATATTCTTACACTAAAGAGGAGGATCTTATTTCCCACTTCTTTATTGAACTTACATTGGCATATCTTACGAGAAATCCTACTTATATCAATATTATATTATTATATCACATAGCTTTATCCTCCATTAGAGGCATCATGGTACTCCACTATCATGCATATTAAATATTTTAAATTAGATATCATACTTATCATATTATCATAATTTGTATATTTGAATATTTGCACCATTGTTGAGCTTCAAATCATTGATCACTTTTGATCCTAACTATACTTTTCTATCCCATCCATCATATTGATCCCATCACACTTCATTTGAAAGTATTGAGTCTTTTGCTAATGAACCTATTTGTCCTACTAATCCTACACGCAATAAATTTGATCATACTCATTGATGTCAAGTTGGACCATTTGTTTTAATTTCATGGTCACTTTTGCGTATATGATGTGTAATACATCACCATTATTTTGACCATATGTTGATGTTATTTAACTTTTTTTACAAGTTCATGTATGGAATATTTTATATTGGTTTTAATAGTTGATGCATTTTACAAGAAATGAATGCATTAAATTGAATATATAATAGATTTATGAAGTTTCACTGAAAGTTTTTATTAAGTTTTGTGCCCAAATTTTATATTTAAAGATTCAATAGTATGTACATGTATATTTTTTTAAGTTCAATATTATATTATATTTCACATGTATCTCATTCAATAACATATAAATGTTACTATTTATAAATGTTTTTTTAAAAACTAAAATAGATTCTTCTTTGACATAGAGTTGTATATAATTCATGTATATCTTTATATATGTGGGAGCTCTTTGTTATCATGGATGTCTTTGACATAGATGAATTATTAGGTGAAAGTCCCCCACCACAACCCCCTCCTCCTCTACCTCCACCTCCACCTCCACCTCCACCTCCACCACCACCACCACCACCTCCACCTCCACCTCCACCCCCTAGATTGGATGAAATTTGTTTAAGAGAACGAACTAATGAAAACCTGCAAGTGATTGAACAAAATATTACTGCTATCCAAAATGAGCCAATCAAGCCACCCCATCTTCTAGAGTTTGCAAAATCAATGCAAACTGTTGTCAAGTCAGTTAGATCTGTTGATTCTCAATTAGATCAATTTCATAGACGACAACAAGAGTTGCATGATTTTTATGCCGATGGTTTAACTTATAGGCAAATCACTGATCTCAAAATAACCAAAGCTCATTTATGTCCATATTTTACTAACCCCAAAACAAGAGAACCAATGCAACCTAGCCAGAAAAGAATTTCAATTAGGTGGTGTGTGCATCCAGAAATGGCTAGACACTTTTGGGATAGATGGTGGATGGTTTTTGATTATCCACCACATCGTAATTATGAGGTCCCTTTATATTTTTTGAAGAAATTATACTGAGTTTGTAATGCACCAAAAACCAAATTATTTTGATATTAATTCATTCCAGGGTGTTGGTCATGGAATGCCACAACATAGATTAGGGGCACGGAGTAATGATCCCCTACCAATTCCACCCATAGTTCCACTTGTTGCTCTATCAATTCCTGGAGATGTGCAGAATACATCATTCATTTCGATATTAGATGCTTTGACTTCCCTCGTAGGTAACCTTAGTGAGCAAGCTTCTCACATGGCATCCGCTCCTCGATGGATGCCACATATGTGTTCAAGTTGTCATGAGATGCGTGTAGGTCCTACTGCTGATCCAGGATCTGCTTCAATTCCAGTTGAGCATGATGCAGCAGATGATAGTATGATGACATCATATATGTATTTTCTTTGCTCTGATGATCATCTTGAGCATGTATAGATATATATACATATACATGTCAATATTTAAATACTTCATTAAATATAGGTATAAACTAAGTGCATGTCTTTTTTTATATAATCTAATACTTCATTAAATAAATTTGGTTTATGTAGATAAGGGCTACACCTAATATTAGAGTCAATATTGCATCTACTGGAACACAACTCGACACACCTTATGGGGTATAGTATCAATTTCTATCTAGACATTGTACTATCTTTTTAAGTTAATATGTTATCATTGTATACTATATAAATTTTCATGTTGATACATTGAATGCTTCTTTCTCCAGGATTCAGGTCATGAGGGACCCTCTACATCACATTGAGAAGAGGGTGTGACAACTGTGACACCATCTATGGTATGTATCTTAGAATTCATAAATTAAATATGAACTCTTACAACATTGTAACTTAACTTGAAATTATTTAATACACATATATATGTTCAATAAATATGATTTCATTAAATGCATGTTTGCAGGTGGACACTACTATCAGGATAGGTTATCCTCATAATTTTTATCAGAGCCAATTTGAATGCACATCAACATCCTTTGAGGTCTTAATATGTAATACTTAATGTGATCTTATTTTGACTCTTAATTTAAGATTTAATTGGACACTTTTAATTTGACCTTGTACAGGACTTAGCTAGCACTACATTTGGCGTTGATACTGCAAAAGATACTGCTAGAGGAGATGAGCAACCTTATGTATGATATTTTATTATATGATTATTTTAAAATCAAATTATAAGTATTTTTTTTTTATTTGTTCATTTTTATTTAATAAAAAAATAAACACTTGTATGTGCTCATGTTCGTTATATCATGTTTCTTATCTTGTATACAGGATGGCACAACTATCGAGCATATAGTACATGCAGAACAAGTTACTGGAGTTGATGTGCACACACATATGATAAGTTTGTAACTTAATTTATGAATTCCAACTGTATTTGATAAATGATTCTTTTAATAGTTAATTTCAAGTATTTTAATACTATTTTTTCCTTGTATAGCATGAGATGGGTGGATTTGGTCCACTTCTTGGGGAGAAGAGACCACAGGATGTTATTGATGATAGCACTAAGAATTTACTATTTATTTGGCTCTGATATGATGTACATGCACTATTTTATATGATATGTACTTTTTTATGGAATTTACACATTTGTTTACACATGTAAATATTTTTTAACATTGTATATATTGTCTTGGATGTACACATACTTTATATATATGGATAGTTGCATAATAGTATTAGATCATATATATTTTGTGCACATTAGATATTATGTGGAGCTCATCATGTTACCATCCAGATATATATATGAATTAGATATTATATGAATTTGTGGACTTGAAATTTTATTTATGGAAGCTGTGCTTAAATATCTTTATATGGATTATGTGGACTTGAAATTTTATTTTTTGAATTTTATTTAAATAACTTGTGATTGGATAAACTAAAGGTGTACATCATGAACTAACAATGATGATAAGACCAAAGTATCAAAACATATCTTATAACTATAACATATTCTAAATTAAAAAGTATTAATCATCATAGATAAGCAAAATATATAATCAAATATATAATTACCATTACAATAATAATGATGATAAGAGAAAAGTATCAAAACAAATATATTGAATAGAACTTGATTAAAACATAATTATCTCATTCATAAATTTGACCAATGGTCTCTCATTTATGTATATTACATAAAGTGTAATCAAGAAGACCTATCTAAAATAAAATAAACAGTCTATTTAAATTATAATAATAAGGATTTATATCTCTCAAAATACAACATAAAGTATGCACAAACAATAGTAGTCATTGAGGCCAAGTCTACTCTGAGAGACCTGGAAAAAAAAATGCATATGGTTAGTTTTTATAATGAGGATGCATTGAATTTAAAATACAACATAAAGCATGCATCACGACTCTTCAAAGGGATTTGCCTTAAGGGTACAAAACTTTAACTTACTTGTAATTATTCAAAATGAAACATAAAGTATGCACAAATAACTTGGTTTTCATTGATGCCTTCTACTTGTGGTAGACCTAAAACAAAATTACTAAATTAGATTTATAATTATGATGCATGATTTAAAATGCTATATAAAATATACATCACGACTTTAAAAAGGGAGGTGGATTAAGGGTTCAAATTATAACTTACTTGATATTCATTATGTTATACCATCTGCATCCTCTCTCTTTTGCAAAGCATCTATAATTGTCTCGTGCTCTTCCATAGAGAGAGTCAATAATTGTTGATTAGCAGGTCTGCCACGATATCTTTCCAATTTTATATTAGTTGCCACTACCAAATGTGAGTAATGTATAATCTTCTTATCTAATTCATAATCTTCAAATGCGGGCAATCCATTCTTTCTTGTTAGATATTTGCGTAGCCAAGTGCCAACAACAACCACAGATCCTGTTGGATAGTCATAACCATCATCATCTACTTGAGGAGTGGTTAGCTTATGTTTTGTCTCTACACATTGAGCCAACCAATACTCTATCCTCTCTTCATTGTCCTCTGGTGCAACAACAACATAGACATGTCCTATGCACAAAACAATTTTATTTTAATATTTAATGAGAAATATAAACAAAAATATACACTATAAGATTTCATATATATGTACTATTTAATAAATCAAAACAAATTTCAAAAACAATTTTACCTTGTTGTATAAGATCTGAAATGTGATCATAGTCATTTGATGCAAACATCTGATCCATATCTTCATCAGTTCTTTCATGCAGATCATTTGCATCTATGGGTGTTAATGATCTTTGTTGCCATTCTTCAACCCATTCTTTATTCTCACAAAATTCCCAATCTCCGGAAACACAAAACTGACAAAAGCAAGCAAGCCGCCTTGTGAATATAGTCCATGTGTTTGAATTATAACTCTTAAATGAATGCCATTTAGCTGATCCAATTATGGTATTACAATCATGCTGAATAGGAATAATATCTTTCTCTACCAACCAGAAGAGACATCAAATTGCAGAGTTCTCAGTTGATCCTTTTGACAACTTTGGATTGCACCAATCTACAAGTGCACAAGCATCTCTGAATTTCACTGCATCCTCAAATTTCAATTGTTCTCTAGCAAGAGCTCTTTTTACACAGGCACTAGCTCCATCATGTTCCCCCTTACCATTTCCCGCTTCAAAAAAACTCCATAAATGTTGGACATTGGTTATCTTGTGAACTTTGCATAGCCAATAAAACATTCTTGCATTTTTGAATTGTCTAGTGCAGTTATTTGACCATATCATATGTTGTTTCATGTCAATTTCTCTTTACTTAAGATTATCATGAAAAACCTCGAAGCAATGCTGAACAAACTCTAACGAGTGTAATCGATTATCACTAACATAGAAATAATACTCCCTCAAATTTTTTTTGTTATCTTCCGTACTGTCATGGTCATGTCTATATATAATGTGCACAAATATGGCCACTTGCACTGAGTTGTAGTATTGTGATTGAGTTTCCTCTTGTGGTTTTCAGAGTATAATTTTCTGCAAAATCCACAACTTATACTATTGTTCCAACTAGAAATGTGTTCTTGCATATGCGAAACTATCCATCAAACCATCGGGCATGTTGGGAATGTTTCACATATTTTGAAACAATATGACTTTTAAACTCACTGATAAATGAATTCACACTATTCTTTTCTGTAATCAATTCTAAACATTTCCCCATCTTTCCATTCTTTATAGGGTATTCTAAATTTTTAAATCTCCTAACATCAACCATTTTTTGTCCAAACCTAGATGAAACACGTTCACGCAAACATTCACCTATCAAAGAATAGTTCCCACATAAATTGCAAAGGCCATAAATGCATGAACTGGAAAGAAATAATTGTTCATTAGGTGGTTTATAAAATAAACTTGCAATAAAATATTTTATAGTTTCAGGTGGAACATAAACACCACAATCCTACACAAGATCATTACCATGCAACATACAATGTATATATCGAAAAACATCATAATAGTAACAAAACTGAACACGATTTTTACAACAATAAGATATTCTTTGTTTATTTATTTTAACATACCAAGGTTTGCATTTATCAAATGATCTTTGACTAATTCATAAATTCGTTCACACAGATTCATCACTAATTTTTTTAAAGAATTCAGTTTGAGTCATGTCAAGAAGATGTTTTGGATGAGGATCACAAATTTTTGATCCCACCCTTAACTTTAAAACATCTCTATCATTTGATGAAACTCTAGTGTTATCATGCCAAAATTTTGCAATTAATTGCTTAGTTTCATCATTTAATTTCATGTTTGACCTTTGAAGTCTACCACTAAAACTCCAACAATGGTTTAGTGGATCAATTTCAATTGTGTCTCTTCTTCTGGCTGTTGTTGACAAGGTTCTATGATGTAAGTTCAAATAGCCACTTATATCACTTAACATTCTTTTACTAACAATTGTTTTGTCAACTATAGCAGTTGTCATATCTCTGCGCACTGCATTCTTATCTTTAGATCGACTTATTTTTCCAATAGAATCGATGGCACTGGCAACAGTAGATACAACTTGCTTATATGATTCATCTTTTCTTTTTGGTTTTGCATAAATACCTATTTTTTCATGACTTTATGCATTTTTAACATTTTTATTAATTGTAGCATTAATTGACATTGGAATCCTAACTTTTTATTATAGAAGAATTGTTTATATAATCTATTCGCATGTGTTCTGATTTGTCTCCAAGAAACTAACCCATTAAGATTATCTAGCACATTGCTATCAATAGTAAACAAATTACATTCATTTTCTTTTAGAGAGGGTGGTGTAATATTTTCAATTTTTATTTCTTTTCGTATTGGTGTATGAAATTTTTATCCAACTTCATTTAAATCAGCAATTTGATTGGCATCATAGTCTTGGGGATTTAAAAAGATACCAGGATTCACATCTACATGAACATTTGCATCAACAATCATACCTGTGTTTGGTTCTACATTTCTTGCATCCATCATGATCTCTTCAATGGTCTCATCTACAACGAGCATTGAACTAGATGCTTCAGAAGTGTTATTCAATTGTCGTTGTTGTGATCTTCGATCTTTGGTGTTTTGCCTCCTTCTCTCTTTGTGCTTGAATTTCGTCCGCTGTCATTGTCTTCCTTTGTTTCTTTTGATGTTGCTTAGAACCCAACTTTACAAACCCCTCTTCAAAAAATAATATCTTTTTACTGAGTTCTTCCGAAATTTGTGTAAAAAATACTAAAAAGTACTGCCAAATGATGTAAAAAATTATGCAATGACGTGATATAATAGAACTTATTATGCCATGACATGACATAATAGGTCCATAATTGGTCCTATCATACTAAGTAAACATGTCAAATTAGTACTTCAGTGTTGGAGATGAATTAGATGATGAAGTTGGCAATTCGAGAAAATCATGTCATGTCATGACTTAATAGGTCCTATTATGGACCTATTATGCCATGGACTATTATGCAATGTCATGGCATAATATGACCTATTATGCCATGATGGCATAATAGGTCCTATTATGCCATGACATGATATAATAGGACCAACTATGGACCTATTATGCAATGTCATGGCATAATAGGACATATTATGCCATCATGGAATAAGAGGTCCATAATTGGTCCTATCATACTAAGTAAACATGTTGAATTAGCACTTCAGTGTTGGAGATCAATTAGATGATGAAGTTGGAAAACTGAGAAAATCATGTCATGTCGTGGTTTAATAGATCCTATAATTATGGACCTGTTATGCCATGATGGCATAATAGGTGGACTATTATGCAATTTCATGGCATAATAGGATGTATTATATCGTCATGGCATAATAGGTCCTATTATGCCATGACATGATATAATAGGACCAACGATGGACCTATTATGCAATGTCATGGCATAATAGGCCCTATTATGCCATGACATGACATAATAGGTCCATAATTGGTCCTATCATACTAAGTAAACATGTTGAATTAGTACTTCAACGTTGGAGATGTATTAGATGATGAAGTTGGCAATTTGAGAAAATCATATCATGTCATGGCTTAATAGGTCATATTATGGACCTATTATGCCATGATGGCATAATAGGTGGACTATTATGCAATGTCATGACATAATAGGACCTATTATGGCATCATGGCATAATAGGTCCTATTATGCCATGACATGATATAATAGGACCAAACTATGGACCTATTATGAAATGTCATGGCGTAATAGGACTTATTATGTCATCATGGCACAATAGGTCCTATCATATTAAGTAAACATGTCGAATTAGCACTTCAGTGTTGGAGATGTATTAGATGATGAAGTTGGCAATTCGAGAAAATCATGTCATGTCGTGGCTCAATAGGTCCTATTATGGACCTGTTATGCCATGATGGCATAATAGGTGGACTATTATGCAATGTCATGGCATAATAGGACTTATTATATTGTCATGGCATAATAGGTCCTATTATGCCATGCCATGATAAAATAGGACCAACTATGGACCTATTATGAAATTTCATTGCATAATAGGACTTATTATGCCATCATGGCATAATAGGTCCTATTATGCAATGACATGATATAATAGGTCCTATTCCTATTATGTCATGACATGACATAATAGGTCCATAATTGGTCCTATCATACTAAGTAAACATGTCGAATTAGTACATCAGTGTTGGAGATGAATTAGATAATGAAGTTGGCAATTCGAGAAAATCATGTCATGTCATGGCTTAATAGGTCCTATTATGGTGGACTATTATGCAATGTCATGGAATAATAGGACCTATTATGCCATGATGGCATAATAGGTCTTATTATGCCATGACATGATATAATAGGACCAACTATGGACCTATTATGCAATGTCATGGCATAATAGGACATATTATGCCATCATGACATAATGTGTCCTATTATGCCATGACATGGCATAATGTGTCCATAATTGGTCCTTTTATACCATGACATGGCATAATAGGACCATAATAGGACCTTTATGCCATGACATGGCATAAACCTAAGCCTAAACTTTGATATCTAAAATTTGAAGAGTAATGTTAATTACTTTTAAGGTTATATTAATAGTGGTAACTTTTTATTGCCTAATGGGGATTAAGAACAATTATGGTACATATGTTCAATTTAAGGAATTGGAATGGTGGCTTGCTAGAAGTGGTTAAATTTTTTTCATTTATTGGTTGAAAGGCCCAATACCTAAAAAAATAATTCCTAGAAACATTTAATGGTCTTATTGTGCCATTTCATGGAATAATAGGACCTATTATGCCATGATGGCTTAATAGGTCCTATTATGCCATGTCGTGGTATGACATGACCAACTATGGACCTATTATGAAATGTCATGGCATAATAGGACATATTATGCCATCATTACATAATGTGTGACATGGCATAATAGGTCCATAGTTGGTTCTATCATACCATGACATGGCATAATAGGAACATAATTTGCCCTCATGGCATAATGTGTCCTATTATGCCATCACATGGCATAATAGGAACATAATTTGCCCTCATGGCATAATGTGTCCTATTATGCCATCACATGGCATAATAGGACCTACTATATTCCTATTATACAATGACATGCCTTAATATGACATGATGGCATAATATGTCCTATTATGCCATGACATGCCATAATAGGTCCATAATTGGTCCTATTATGTCATGTCATGGAATAATAGGAAAATAGTTATCAAATCTGATGCTCTACAAAAAGGGAAGGTTAGTCAATGATAACAAAACACAAACAAGAAGAGAAGCCAAACTGTTAGTGTCAGAAATCACAAACAAAATACTTTCCTACACTAGCATATCAAAAGAGATATCAAAAGCATGATAAAATATCTAACTAAGAAGGTAAATATGATGAGGCATCTCCAAATGCCTCCTAACATGCTCTTGGTTTCTTCTCCCTTGTTCCTCTTCTCTCCAAGTTCCAAAATATTGTAGCTCTCAGCAGCTTTTTGTACTATGGATGCTTATGGAGGTTTGAGATTGAAGTATTTGCTCTAAATATGAATAAAAAGCTAATACTATGCTATTGATACTAAAAATGGTTTATTTTATCCAAAATGACAATATATTAATTGAATATGCTAAAAATGCTCTCTCAAAATGCCTATAGCTTAAATGCATACAAGTTTTCAGGATCTGGATTATGAAGAAATGGGCTCTATTTATAGGAAAAATGGAGCAATGGATGGTTGAGATTGAGCAATCTCAACAAGGGTCAGGATTGAATGATTTGAGATCCATGTGAGGGCTTTCAACCCAATCCTAGGATGACAAGTGTCAATGTGAGATAGGTTGAGAGGAGAGGGAATAAGCATTAAATGCTTGACATGACCTTGGGAGTTAAGGTCAAGGTTGGGTTGGGTGAATAAACTCTTTATTCAAAGAATAAAGCTTTTATCCAATGGATAAACTCTTGTGCAAAGGCAAAAGGGATGAACATGGTCAAAGCAATAAATGCTTGAGGAGACACATGAGTGCAAGTTGAAATAACCATAAATGGCTATGTAAGAGCCATAAATGGTCATGTAAGAGCCATTAGTGGTTTGGAAGACTTTGGAGGTTAAATTGTTGAACACACAAAGCATTAAATGCTTTTCAAAGACTTTGAAGTCTTTGAGAAGTGACTCCAAGTTGCTTAGGAATGTGACAATAATTAGGGGATGGATTAGGCTAATTAGGAAGGGTTAGAAGAATCTAGAAGGGGGTTTAGGAATGCAAGTGGGTTTGGTGGGTGAGGGAAAATAGGATTTTATTAAAATAAAAATTCATTAATTTCAATAAATGTGTGCAAGTTGCATTTGTAGGAAAATGCAAGTGGGGGGGGAATAAATGATTTAAATAAATGTTTTGATTTATTTAAAAGAGGAAAAAGGGGGATTTAATTAAATAAATAGATTTATTCATTTAATTGATTGTAAATTTGGTATAATGAATTAATTAAAATAAATTCAATAATTTATTTAATTAATAGGAGAATATTTGAAGATGAATTAATTAAATATTAATTTAATTAACTGATGGCTTAGTGGATTTTTAATCAAATAAATAGCAAATATTCATTTAATTAAACTGGACAGATTTATGTGACTACAAAATCTATAATAATTTGAGTATGTCAATGGCCAATTCTTAATGAATATTTTGTTTTGGTTTTGGTTTTGATACATCCATTTAGTTTCGGTTTGGTTTGGTTTGGTTTGGATTTGGTTTTGATTTCCATTTAGTTTCGGTTTTGTTTCGATTTGGTTTTCATTTTGATGTTTCTGAGATATCTTGTATCTTGTAAATTTGATATTTTGTTTTGTTAACTATCTAGGTTTGGTTTTGATTTGTAAATTTGTTGATTAGGGTTTAGGGTTAACTGTTGAAGAGTATTTCATATCAAAATTAAGAATTTAAAAATGTAAAAACAAATTTATTTATAGGCTACTTTAAAAAAACTAAAATAATACCAAAAAAATCTAAATAATACTCAAAAAACAAGAAAAATATACAAGAAAATTACAAAATGTGAAAATGCATGATTAAATGTGTACCTGAGATAGTAGTGGAGGCTTGAAATGGAATCCACAACATGGGGGGCTGTTTTTGATCTCCTGTTCTCACTTCACTTCCAAGGTGAAAATGAAAAAATTCTCCCAAAAAAAAGGGTAAAATACGATTTAGAAACGGGGGCCTGTTTTTAAAAAATGGGCCCCCATTTTGTTTAAAAGTGGGCCCCCATTTTAGAACAAAATGGGGGCCCATTTATTTTTGCTTCGGGCCCCTATTACCTTTCGGCTTGGGAGCCTGAAGCATAAACAGGCCGCCATTTTTTTAAAATGTGCCCTCATTTTTAAGAGTGCATTTTCCAACGCGCTGACTTCCATGAATTTGTGACTCATTACCTTGCACTTGCCCAGGTTTGAAGTTAGTTCTAGTGGGTTTGTAGTCATTTTCTAATGGGAATGTTGTCAACTTTGAGCCAAAAGTGAAACTTAGTGCAATCATTATCATTCTCTCATCCAGTGGGTTTGTATTTCAAACCAGCAGGATTGCTCCATGAAATAGTGGGTTCGCTCTTTATAGTTTTTGTCATCCTATTCTAGCAGGATTGCACTCTGAAATAGTGGGTTCACACCCTAAAATAATGAGTTTTCTCTTTATAGTGTTTTGCACCCTATTCCAGCTGGTTTGCACCATGAAATAATGGGTTTTTTTTTATAGTACTCATCAGCCTGTTCTAGCGGGTTTGCACCGTGAAGTAGTGGGTTTCCATTTTTGGTGCTATTATGTTGTTCAATCCTTTTTCAGTCAGTGTCAATGCTTTCCAGCCTTGTTCTAGCAGTTTTGCACCTTGTTCTAGCGAGTTTGTGCCTTGTATTGGCAGATTGGTGGCCTATTATAGCGAGTTTTCCTTGTCTTGTCTCGATTTGTCAGTTTAGTCTCGTTATGGTGCCAGATTTCTGTTTCATTGATTTCCCATCTTTTATTTCCCTAGCAGTTAGGATCTATCTTTGGTGATCTCAATGTTAGACATCATTATGTTGTTGTTATGTTGTCTACATTACTTTATAAATTTATTGATCTATCAGTAGTTTACACCTATCTTTCATGATCTTGTTCTTAGATGTCATTGCATTGTCGTTATGTTGTCTGCATAGCCTTAGAAACTGCTTGATTCTCTGCTTGTTAGTTATCTTCATGATCTTGGTCTTCGATGTCATCACGCTATTGAAATTCTATCAATTTAGCATTATAGTTTTCTTGACTCTTTAGCTATTAGGATCTATCTCGGTGATCTTGGTCTTAGAAGTTACATCATTGCCATCACTTCTAGCTTACGTAATTATTATCATCTACTAGGGTCTCAACTTGCATGGTCACTTTTATCATCTCAGTTGATATTTGTCATTTTGGTTATCATCATCTTGGTTCTTGTGTCATCATTATCTTCCATCATCATCTCTCATCTCAGTTCTAGTTTGATCCTATCATTCATCCTATTTTGAGATTTTGGTCTATCATCCTTTTTCATCTTTCATCTCTCCAACTCATCAACTAATTGTCATGTTGCAATTTTATTATGATGAGTTTGGTCATCCTTGATTTTCTTCCACTTCCCCCTATGTTGATAATGATGAGGGTATGGTTGATCAACCTAATGACACAGATGTCCAAGTCCAGTCTCAATCCTACTATGATGAATACAGTCATCCCTCATTTTCTTCCACTTGCCCCTATGTTGATGATGATGAGGGTATGGTTAATCAACCTAATGAGATAGATCTCCAAGTCACAATGCAATCTTATCTCACTTCTCCATCCAATTCTAATATTCCATCATATCTCAATCCTTCATCTAATCCTAATCTACCATCATTTGTCACACAAGCTATGATTGGGGGCATGAATTTCACATTTCCATTATCATCTATGCACCCACCTGTCCAATCAGTGCCACAAGTGGTCAATGCTCCAAAATATTAGTCTCAAGTAACATCACAACTTGCTATTTCAAAACCACAATTTACTTATCTACAAGCATCGCCTTCATCCATTGTTGTGACAAAAAATCATCAATTAGTAAGTGGCACCAGTCACAATCCCCGATCCCACCTTAATCCACCTTCATCCACTTCATCCTATTGCAATCCTCCACCATCCATTCCCTCTAATAACTCCCACATCTATCATTCTTCTCCCACTTCCTAACACCATTGAAAACCTTCCATTCATTGAGACTCTTCCATCACAAACCCCATCACCTACTCCTACAGTCATTCAAACTCAATACAAGGAACCTCTCATCCACTCCATCTCCCCCAGTTGAATAATCTCATGCCCTTCCATTCACTCCATCTCTCCTAGCTAAAGAACCTGTCGTCCTTCCATCCACTCCTTCTATCCCAATTGAAGAATCTCTTGTCCTTCCATCCACTCCATCTACCCAATCCAAGGAACCTCTCATCCTTCCATTCCCTCCATCTCCCCCAATTGAAGAACCTCTCATCCTTCCATCTATGGAATCTACCCTAGTCGATGAATCTCTCATCCTTCCATCTAGTCCATACACCCAATTCATTGAACCTTCCATAACTTCTTCCATTCCATCTGAAGAGTCTACCCACTCAACCCTTGTCACACTATCAATTTCCAATATCTTGTTCTAGAGCATGTTGAAAAATTTATTGATACAAGTCAAGATCCTACCATTCCATCTCCTCCATCTCAAGACCACTTATCATCCCCTCTTCCAATTCAAGATCATACCATTCCATCTAGGCCAAGTCAGAATCCCTTATCATCCCCTCTTCCAAGTCAGGATCCTCTCGCCCCATATACTCCACCTCTTGATCCTCCATTTCCTCCTATCCAAACCATCCCACCAGTATCACCTTATCCCCTTGGTTCACTTACATTCATCCATGGTAGTTCACTCATAGAAGAAGAACATCTCATATGCACCACCCATTTTTCTCCATTTGATAGAGGGCTCACATCTTGTTACCCAGAGAACAAGTATCCTAGTTTAGATAAAATGCTCAAAAAAATGAACTATCATGGTAAAGGTTTAGGCCTACATGAGCAAGGTACTTTAGATCCCATCCATGTCAAAGCACATCCAGGATCTCATGGTCTCGGTTACATATCCCAAGGCACTTCATCCAAAAATGTTGGTACAACTAATGCAAAATCCACGTATGCCTCCAAAAACACCATTGCATCTCCCCATCCTTCCTCCAAGTCATTTATCATCATTTCCCCTCCTCCATCATATAAAGCCAAAACAACTATCCATCTTCCTCCTTCATCCTCTAAATCCATTTTGGGTCCCTATATCCCAAAATCTACCTTCATATATCCTCCACATTCTAAATCCATTTTGGGCCCTTATATCCCAAAATCCCATCCTCCATCTTTTCCTACTCATCCCTCCATAAATAGATCTCATATATTCATCATCCATATTATACCTCCTACTTCTTTAATTCCTAATCAAGATCAACAAAGAAACATATCCCCACATTCCATCCAACATCCTACATCCGTCCCTTCATCTATATTCCCTCCATCTACACCTTTGCACACTCCTTCCAAAGCTACTCGTAGCAATTTGACTGCCAAATCAAAAATTCATAAAGCTAAAGATCCACAACAATATAAAGTTGATCATGTCCACTCAAAAAGACATGTTCCAATAGTGCAAAAGCTGATAAAAAAATGCAATGAATCCAAAGGCCGCAAAGGCCCACTAAAGAAAAAGCAAAAGCAAAAAAAATATGGATCCCAAAGAAAAAAGAAGCAATGCATCCAAAAGAAAAATTTCCAATGGCATCCAAAGTTACTAGTCCATCAGCTCAACATTCTCTCCCTCCATTTCCTAAATCTATTTTCGGTCTCTATGTCCGAAAGCTACCTATCATAATTCCTCCATCATATTCACATGCTACCTCCATGTCCCCCCCACTCATCCCACATCCTCCACAACATATGCCAATGTTGGTCCTAACAACATCCCCCCATCACAATCACTTTCCTTTATTCCATCCAAGCACTCACTGTCTCCCTTACATCCCTTACACTGCATACATTCCCCATCAAAACCATCTAATCTAAGCCTTTGCATAATTCACTCCTTCCTAATAAAGTTGTACCAACATCCAGTCATCACTTGAAATGGGCTCCTATTTCCTTGATATGGAACTTAATGCTCAATTCCTCCATCCACCTTATCCTCCAAATCCTTTTATCCTCATCCATGTCCATCCATATATTTCCTTCGAAAAAGTCAAAAAATTCCAAAAAAAAAAAAATATTAAAGAGAAAAATTCGTCCAATGGTGAAAACTTGGCAAACAGGCACCTTGGACAAGTACCATGATGAAAACCTGGGAAATAGGTGTCATGCGTAATTCCTCTCATCCTTTTTCTCTCCAGACTTTGGGGAAAGTTCTTCTTCCCATCTAGCTATTTCCTCCCCCATCTTCATCTGCCTGCCATGCATATCCATCATATCTAATCCAGTTCACTTCCTCCTTGCTCCTTGGATCTTGATAAAATAAAAAGATAAAGGTTGCCATGTATACGTGGTTTGGACAACTCTTGGTCTCCCTTCCATGTAATCCTTTCGCATCTCTTCATAGTCATTATCCACCAATCTTTCCCTCTCTATCTTCCATCCATTTTCCTCAACTTCCTATCCCTCTATCGGTCATCTTATCATATCCAATCATCCACATATCCTTATCTCCTAGTTCCTCCATCTCTTCATCCATAACCTTATCCATCCACCAATCCTTATCTCTCGTTCCTCCATCCCTTCATCAATAATTGGTTCCTTCCCCAATCCTTAACTACCTTCATCCCTTCGTCCCTCATGCTTTCATCTCCCAGCCACATCTGCAATGGTTTTATGTCCAAATCCTTTTCATCCTATCCTCCCTCCTTTCATCACTCTTCTTGTATCCTTCCATCACTCTTCTCATATCCTTCCATCACCTCTTTCATCTCTTGTCTTTAGTATCTAGATTTAGGCTATCCCTGCATGATCCCATGTCTTCCTTCCCTTTGCCTCATTTTGGTTCCTCTCCCCATCCTTCAGGGGGGAGCACATTCTCACCATGGCTGGAATGCTCTCCCACTGCCTCTCCTCTTGGAAGGAGTGCATTCTTGCCATGACAGGAGTGCTTTCCCATTGCCTCCCCTTTTGGCAGGAGCACATTCTTTCCATGGTGGGAATGCTCTCCCATCACCTCCCATTTTTATGGGAGTTCTTTACCACCATGGTGGGAAAGCTCTCTCGCTACCTTCCCTTTGGGTGGGAAAGCATTCTCGCCCCAGTGGGAAGCTATCCCGCTACCTCCCTTCTAGTGGGAGCGCATTCCCACCCCAACGGGAGAGCAATCCCACCATGACAAGAATCTCTCCTGTCACCTCCCTTCTGGTGGGAGTGAATTCCTGCAATAGTGGGAATACTTTCCTGCTACCTCTTTTATCAGGTAGGAATGCATTCCCGCTGTGGTGGGAATGCAATCTCACCCCCATCCCATTCTCCTCCCATTTTCCCCCTGAAAAAAGCAACGATTCTTTTTTTTCTAATCAACTCATCTACATATTCATCACATCTACCTTTTCTCTATGTGGTATCCCATGGTACTCACATTCCAATTTATTCATCTGCTCCTTGTATCCCACCATCACTTGCGAATCCTATCCATCTTCCTCATCTATCCAAGGTCAAGCATCAATCGAATCATCTAATCTCTCATCAATATTCTCATCATCATCGGGATGCATCCTTACTAATCATCGTCATCAATCTCTCATGGATTTTCATCCCGACTGGGGCAACATCATGTCTGCCCTTGGATCTTCTTCCATCATCCATATCTCTTGTACATCTTGTAGATAGTCTCTTGTACATAATCTTGGTCTTGTGTCTCCATCTAGGTTTGTTGTATATAGGTGTCCTTGGGTCTTGTCCTTTGCATTGGTCATGTTGTTCGAGATCATATCCCATCAGCTGGTGCTTTACTAGTAATACTAGAGCATCTTTGTCATCGTGATTCTATCAGGTACCTTTTATCGTCCCATCATCAATCTTTTATCCTGGTGTTGTTTAGAGATGTATCCTTCTCACCAACACCCATCATCTGTCTAAGCAGGATGTATCCTTCCTCAAGTTAGACATTATCTAATCCTCATCCCACCAGTTATCCTTTTGGAAAAAGACATATGAGACACTCATGTTGGTTTGATTCTTTTTTATCTTTTTTTATCTTTTTAGGCTCTCGAGGGCTCTATTTCCTCTCGGTCGCCACAATCTTTTATATCATGGTGCACTAGGAATAACAAGGCTCAGGATGTGATCTTGTTTCTTTTGGTTTTTCTTGGTGTGTCTTTTGGATGTGTCCCTTGTTGTACCCTCATGAGGTCTTTGTTATCTCATGTTACATTGGGGCATATCTTCTTCTTGGGGTTCTTTTAGCACTGTTGCCTGCAGGGTCTCTGTAACTTTTTTTGGGTGCTAGATTAGCCCATGTGTTTGTTTATTTGTGTCACTCCATGCATTGGTCGTGAAATTCCACCCTGGTTCCTTATACCTTGGTGACTTAGGAACATTGCTAAATCAAAATAAGTGCTTAGTACATGACATCCAATTTCATGGGTGCTCATGCTCCATGATCATTTCATCCATATCATCCATCACATTTGCATTTTTATCCTTCCCATCCCCTTCTTCTCCTTTCCATTGAGGCAATGTTTCTTTTGAGACGCTACCCAGTTTCTTTTTCCTCGTGCACCCTCTCGAGGGGGCATCCCTAACCATTCCTTCATCCTCTTGGGACAATTTATTACTCCCTTTTTTCTTCCCTCACAAGTGTCTTATTGTCTTCGCATCAATGTTGTTCTAGCACCACCATGAAGAGGGGTGAAATGTAGATGCTTAAATTTGGCTAATTAATCTAGTCAAATTTATTCCCTTTAACAATTTAATTAATTGGATATCTTAATTAATGAAGCCCATCCCTTGATTTAATTAATCTTATTAATTAATTCTTCCATTCCTTGTCTTCCAATTATTAATTAATTAATCCCCCTTTCATCCTATCCTCCTAACTAATTAATCTAATTCATTAATTATCCCTGTTCTCCCCACTTGTGATTAATTACTTTAATTAATTAAATACCCCCTTGCCAAGCACATGGACTAATTAATTTAATTAATTAATTAAGGGCAAGTTTCTATTTGAGCACATGTTTCCTACCATTTAACCAACTAACCTAACCCCTCATCTAACCCACCCCCTATCCTTACCCTAGGGTTCAAACCAACCCTATCCTCCTAAACCAGCCTTATCCTATCCCTTCTAACCTCCCACACATGTGTGCACATCCTAACCAATCCTAATTTGGGTGGTCTTTTCCAAAATGGACATGTGTCCTTAGGGACACATGTCACTCTTCCTATTATTGGGTGGCTTTGCCCAAAATAGACATGTGTCCCTTTTCCATCTAGTTGAGCCACTTGTCCTTTTTTTGGAGGACAAGTGTCTCATCTTCACCTCTCCTTCCGTACTATTACTCTTCTAGAACTATCACTCAAATCACACTTCATCATTTTTGCCCATCATCCATCATTTGCATCAACATCATGGAGCAATATCGAGCATCTGAAGCTATGTTATGAGAACACATCGAACTAAGGAATAATCAAATTGAAGTGGGCACTTGGTTTGCATTTTATGTTATCATTTTTATGCTTTTTTTGGTTTTATCATTCTAATCTTGAGGTGTATGATTTTTTTTTGTTCTTGATTAATTAGTTTGATTTTGAGTCCTTATTATTCGCGCACACATTTTTCATCGCACAATAATAATAATAATAATAATAATAATAATAATAATAAGAGCAAGTCATATCAAGGTCCAAAAAGAGAATTTTGACACGATTGAATTGATGGACCCAGTCCATCAATGTTGTCTTCTAATATGAAGATATTACTTCTTAATAACAATTTGTTTAGTGGCAATATTATTTCAAGCCTGAGCAAATTTTCTCAGCTCGTGCTTTTAAATCTGACAAATAACAACTTAACTAGAGTTATTCCTATGAGTTTGTCTGAATGCTCTAACCTACTTGTGCTAAATTTGGGAAATAATAGTTTGCAGGGAAGCTTGCCACATGAAGCTAGTAAGCTAGGTGAATTATATTCATTAGTTGTTCATAGTAATAATCTCAATGGATCATTGCCTTCCTCAATAGCAAATTGTTCATAGTTACAAGTTCTTGATATTGGGAACAATTTATTTGGCGGTGAAATACCAATATCACTTAAAAACCTCTCAAACTTAAGAGAATTGGTGATGAAGGAAAATAATTTTATTGGTAGCATTCCTCCAGAGCTTGGCCAATTAATGAACCTTTACATCTTGTTGCTTTCTTCCAATCATATATTAGGTTCAATTCCACACACAATTGTATCATTCCAAGCAATGACAATAGAAAATCAATATGGTTTTGACATGTCCACCAGTTTGACAATAATGCTCAATCAAAGTGTGTCATTAATTTCAACAACTCTTTATCAAGAAGGATTGGATATGACTTTAAAAGGCACAATTGAGCACTACAAGTATATTTTTTCCACTCTCACATCTATAGATCTCTCAAAAGATGAATTGGAAGGATAATTTGCTCCTAATTTGGAGAAATTGAAGGGGTTGAGGCTTCTGAATCTTTCAATGAACAATTAAAATGGGACCATTCCAAATAGTTTGGTGTAAATGAGTCAGTTGGAGTCATTAGACCTTTCAATAAATCATTTTTCAAGACAAATCCCTACAGAGATTGGATTTCTAAATTCTTTGGGTTCACTAAATTTATCAAATAACAATCTTTCAGGAAGTATACCACAAGGAGAACATATAACTAGCACATTTGAAGCATCCTTTTTTTAGGGAATCTAGACTTTTGGGGATGTCCCTTATCTAAAAATTGTTCTTAGCCACAAATTGTTGCTCCTCCTCCTCTATGTTCAATCAATGAAGAAAATAAAAGAATCAAATATTCATGGTATAAGATATCAATGGGGATGTCATATGGGGCATCTTTTGGAGGGATAATTTCATTGATCATGATAAGAATGAGTTAGAGAAGGAAATACTTCAATAAGGTTGATACAATCTTGAAGTTTTTGTTTCCATGGATGAAGAATTGGACACTATAAATGTGTTGGTATTATGGATATATTGCATTGATTTTTTCATTGATGTCAACACTTATCAACACTTATCCTTCTGGAGATCTTTGGTTATGTTTACCAGCAAGACTCAGTGACTTATGCATAGTCACCGGTATTTGGTTCACCGACAGGTTATATTGTTCACTGGCACTGAGGATGACTTGTTATCATCTGGAGATCACTTGGTTATGTCAAAGACATGGTTTGGACACTTGGTTTTGATGATTTTGTTATTGGTCTAATCGGGTTGACATATTTTTTGTTTACTAGGAAATGGGTCTAGGTTATGGACCGATAAGCGTTATCTATTCCAGATCAGCACGACACGTTACGGAGATGGTTTAATCAATTAATATTTTTTTTGAACTGACATGATGCATCACATCTTCACTTGCTTGTAATATATTTTATTATATTATTCTTAGTAAGCCGACCTACACATTTGGTCTTAGGTTTTTGTATATCTATAAGATCTCAATTATGAGATTAAGATAGGAGATGCAATAAGATATTAGAAGGTTGTGATATTCGGTATATGTGAATATAAGCAGATCTACTCATTTAGACATCATTTGAAGATTCAAGGAAGGTATGAAGGAGACAATCAGACCTTAATTGGTACTGAATCCAACATTGGAGATGCTACTTTGAGAAGTGCATTATCATTGGATTTAATCATCCAATTGTAGTCAGTGTGACTCTCATTTTGTGATTGAGCAGTGAGCTTTAGGCAGTTGGCCTATCTGCATGTGCAGACCCCATTTGTATACACATACTATCTACAGTAGTATCATTTGATTGTGGGTAAGGTTTCCCATCATTTTTTTTTCCCTTACAGGGTTTCCACATATAAATCTTTATGTTATGTGTTGTGGACATTGTTTCTCTTTCTGTTTCATGCATTAAGTTTCATCGGTACTATTATTAACTGTTAATCTATTTACCGGCATTAAGTTTGGTTTACCGGTATTAAGTATCAAGTTTGGTTAAAGTATATTTGGGTTGAAATTAATAGACAGCTGATTCACCACCCCCCCCCTCTCAGTTGCCTTCGGGTCCTAACAATTGGTATCAGAGATAAGTCCTCTTTTTACAAAAGTTTAACAACTTGAGGAGATTCTATGGCAACTAACTATTTTAGGAAGGACAGTCTGAAACTTGATGGAACTAACTATGGTATATGGAAGATCAGAATGGAGACTCATTTGAATTGCATTGGAAGAGACATATGGGATGTTACAAAGAATGGTTATGTTGGCCCTACACCTAATCAACCTAATCCACCTACATTGGGTAAGGATCAAGAGAATGATTGCAAAGCAAGAGAAGCACTTTTGAGTGCCTTATCAGATCAACAAATCATGGGATTATCATACTGATCTACTGCTAAAGCTATTTGGGATAAATTGGAGACATTGAATGAAGGAGATACCACTACCAAAATTGTAAAACTGGAATGCTTCCAGGCCAAGTATGAAAATTTGAAAATGGAAGAAGATGAAAGAATTTTTGCTTTTATGGAAAGGGTTAATGAAATTTTCTTGGGAATACAATGTTGTGGAGGTTCCTTAAGTGAAGATGAAATTGTTTCTAAATTTTTAAGAGCATTTCCACTGACATACAAAATATAAGTAACTGCTATTAATGAGTTGAGAACCATGCCTAATACATCAGTATCTAGAGACACCTTGGTTCAAAAACTTTCAGCATTTGAGCTTGAGGAGTTTGGTCCTGTTGCTACAACTAAGATAGATTTAGCTTTCAAAGCATCATCATCTGCAACATCTTCATCATCAGCTAATAAATCTGATTGGAAAGCACTTTATGCAAGAGAACTCGAAGACATTAGGAGGGAAAATGAAGAACTTGAAGAGCTTGAAGCACTATTTGCAAGGAAAATGCCTAAATGTCCTATTGGAAGTAAGTATGAAGGTAAAGCACCTTTTAAATGTTTTAACTGCAATAAAATTGGTCATATGGCATCTAGATGTCCGGATAGACATGCAAGATTAAGAGAAAAAGTTAAAAGAACATATAAGCCTAACCCTGAATATCAGAGATACTGATTCCAGAAAAATAGAGACAAATGTTGTTACTATGATGATGAAGGAGTTATTGATGATTCTAATGAAGAACCGGGAGACAATGGATGGGATTTTGTTGTAATAATAGAAGATCAATAGGAACCTATTGTTCCACTGGTAGAGAAGGCCCTGATAGCTAAAATTGAAGAAAAGGATGAATGGATTATAGATTTTGGATGTTCACATCATATGATTGGTGATAAAAGTAAATTCTTATCTTTTTCAGGAATACAGTGGAGGTCTAGTAAGATTTGGAGATGAAAAAGCTTGTTTGATCAAAGGAAAAGGCACTATATCTTTTGATGGTAAGAACAATATTGACAATGTTTATTATGTTGAAGGTTTGAAGAACAATCTTTTGAGTGTTGATCAATTAGTTGAAAAAGGATTTCAGTTACAATTCAAGAATGGTAAATGCAAAATTATAAATAAAACTGGTTTGGAAATTGCAACCGGTAATCAGAATAGAGGTAATATCTTTCATTTGAATAACATTGAAAAGACATAGTTGATTGCACACATTGATGAAAGTTGGTTATGGCACAAAAGACTCTGTCATGTAAATTTTGATTGCAATGTGAAGATTAGTTCATCTAAGGTAGTAAGGGATTTACCTAAGATTATAAAACCTCATAATCCAGTATGTAATGAATGTCAAATTGGAAAGTAAGTTAGAACAACTTTTAAGAGTATTTCTGAGAAAACCAATGTTGTTCTTGATTTAATTCATACTGACTTATGTGGTCCGACAAGAACAAGAAGTGTATAGGGAGATAGATACTTTATGCTAATCATTGATGATTATTCTAGAATGTGTTGGGTTACTTTTCTCTAGGAGAAATTTGAAGCTTTTGGGAAATTCAAATTATTCAAGGCACTTGTAGAGAATGAAACCGGTAAGAAAATCAAATGTTTAATATCAAATCAAGGAGGTGAATTTACATGTAAGGATTTTAATACATTTTGTGAAGTGAATGGAATAAGAAGACAACCATCAGCACCCCAGACACCTCAGGAAAATGAAGTTGTGGAAAGGAAGAATAGAACTATTCTGGATGTAGCTAGAAGCATGATTTCAGAAGCAAATCTACCTCATGTGTATTGGAGAGAAGTAATGATTACAATGATTTACACTTTCAACAAAGTTCACATCAAAGGTGAAACCAGTAAGACACCCTATGAACTATGGTTTGGTAATATTCCTACTCTTAAGTACTTCAGAATATTTGGAAGCAAATGTTATATTAGGAGAGATGAGTATATTGGTAAATTTGATCCTAGAAGTGATGAAGGAATATTTCTTGGGTATTCATCTAAAAGAAAAGCATATAGATGTTTTAATAAGAGATTGAAGAAAATCATTGAGAGTGCAAATCTAAAGATTGATGAACATTTTAGAAGGAATTCAAGGTCTATGGATTCTGAACCAGTAGTTGAGATAATCACAAATGAACCTATACCGAATGCACCGCTACAAAATATTGATCTAGTCACATCGACATCATCAGAGAATTCCATAGTGACTGAAGAACAACAACAAGTGAACACACCCAGGTATGTAAGATTGAATCACTCTTAAAGTAAGATAATTGGGAATAAGTATCAAGGAGTTATGACAAGAGGAAGACTGTCAAATGAAGAGGTATTTTTAATTTCTCAAATTGAACCAACATCTGTCATTGAGGCATGTGAAGATAAACATTGGATTAAGGCTATGGAAGATGAATTAGAACAAATTGAAAAGAACAAATGGACATTGGTTCCCTGGCCTAAAAATAAAAATGTATTTGGAACTTAATGGGTATTTAGAAATAAAATTAATGAAGATGATAAGGTAATCAGAAACAAAGAAAAACTAGTATGTAAGGGATATTCATAGAAAGAGGGAATTGATTACAATGAAACCTTTGCACCAGTAGCTAGAATTGAGGCAGTTAGATTATTTCTTGCATTTGCAGCACACAAAAACTATAAAGTATATCAAATGGATGTTAAATGTGCATTTCTAAATGGTGATCTTGAAGAGGAAGTTTACATTGAACACCCTGATGGATTTTAATTAAAAAATGATAAAGATATGGTTGGCAGGTTAAGGAAAGCTTTATATGGATTGAAGCAAGCTCCTAGAGCTTGGCATGCTAGATTGGACAAATATCTTATGAAACTTGGTTACACTAAAGGTAATGTTGACAACAACTTGTATTTCAAAGTGACTAATGAAGACATTTTGGTTATTGAATTTTTGTTGATGACATCATTTTTGGAGGAGAAGATGGATTGTGTAAAGACTTTTCTAACAAGATGCAGGAAGAATTTGAAATGTCTATGATTGGGGAGATAAAATTCTTTTTAGGATTGCAGATTTCATAGACTGATAAAGGTATATTCTTATGTCAATCAAAATATTTGAAGGAATTACTGAAGAAATTTGGTATGGAAAACTCTTAACTGGTAAGTACTTCTATGACTACAACTAATAAATTGTCATTGAAAGATGATTCGGCTCCTGTTAATCCGACAAGATACAAATTTATGATTGGAGGTTTACTGTATTTGACATAAACAAGACCTAGTATAATGAATGCAGTGTGTATTGTTTCAAGATTTCAGAGTAATCCTAGAGAAAATGATGAATGAGCAGTAAAAAGGATTTTCCGATATTTACAAGGCACAACAAATCTTGGTTTATGGTATCCTAAATATATATATTTTTATTTATATGCATACACTGATGCTAATTGGGCAAGAGATGTAGATGACAGAAAGAGCACCACCGGTGGGGCATTCTTTCTTGGTAGCAGATTGATTTCATGGTTGAGAAAGAAACAGAGTTATACATCATTATCAACAGCAGAATCAGAATATGTTGCAGCAGCAACCAATTGTACTCAAGTATTATTGATTAAACAAATGTTGAAGGACATAAAGGTAAAATGCAAAGAACCTATAATCATCTATTGTGATAATTCAGCAGCAATTGATATATCTAAGAATCCAATATTTCACTCTAAAACTAAACATGTTTCTATCAAATACAATTTTCTGAAAGAGAATGTAGAAGCAAAAGAAGTAAGATTGGTTTATGTGAATACTAAAGAGCAGATTGTAGACATCTTTACTGAGCTTTTGCCTAAGGAAACTTTTGAATATATCAGAGAATAGCTTGGGGTCATACCCTCCCCGATAGAGACTTAGACAATTGATGCTTGGCATCAAATAGACAAAATTTACAAAGAAACCTTTTACCGGCTTTGATGGAGGAGAGATACTTCTCAAGGGGAGTAGTTGGTATTTGTAATTGGTTCTATGAACTGGTTTTATCTGATATTTGTATTTCTTTGGCATTTGATGTCAAGGGGGGAGAGCTATCTATGGAAAGACTTTGTATTCAGGAATCATTATCCTAAGGGGAGAGATATCTGTATTTTGATTTTTGGTATTGATCTATTCTAGAGATTGTTGGTTTTTGGTTTTTGGCATTTTTGCTTTGGCACTTAGATGGTTTTTCCATCTTGTGTTGCCATCAATGCTAAAGGGGGAGATTGTTGGTATTATGGATATGTTGTATTGATTTTGTCATTGATGTCAACACTTATCAACACTTATCCTTCTAGAGATCTTTGGTTATGTTCACCGGGAAGACTCAGTGACTTATGCACAGTCACCGGTATCTGGTTCACTTGTTATCATTTCGAGATCACTTGGTTATGTCGAAGACATGGTTTGGACACTTGGTTTTGATGATTTGGTTATTGGTCTAATCGGGTTGACATATTTGTTGTTTACCGACAAATGGGTCTAGGTTATGGACCGACGAGCGTTATCTATTCTAGTTCAGCACGACACGTTATGGAGATGGTTTAACCAATTAATAATTTTGTTGAGCCAACATGATGCATCACATCTTTACTTACTTGTAATAGATTTTATTATATTATTCTTAGTAAGATGACCTATAGATTTGGTCTTAGGTTTTGGTATATATGTAAGATCTCAATTATGAGATTAAGATAGGAGATGCAATTAGATATTAGAAGGTTGTGATATTTGGTATATGCAAATATAAGTAGAGCTACTCATGCAGACATCATTTGAAGATTCAAGGAAGGTTTGAAGGAGACAATCAGAGTTTAACCGGTACTGAATCCAGCATTGGAGATGCTACTTTGAGCAGTACATTATCATCGGATTTAATCATCCAATTGTAGTCAGTGTGACTCTCATTTTGTGATTGAGCAGTGAGCTCTAGGCAGCTGGCCTATCTGCAAGTGCAGACCCCATTTGTATACTACTATCTGCAGTAGTATCATTTGATTGTGGGTAAGGTTTCCCACCGTGGTTTTTCCCCTTACATGGTTTCCACGTACAAATCTTTGTGTTATGTGTTGTGGACATTGTTTCTCTTTTTGTTTCATGCATTAAATTTCAACGATATTGTTATTAACTGTTAATCTGTTTACCATCATTAAGTTTGGTTAAAGTATATTTGGGTAATAGACAACCGATTCACACCCCCCCCCCCCCCCCCCCCCCGCTCTCATTTGCCTACAGGTCCTAACAAAATGGAAGAAGCTATAATGCATTGAAATATTAGAGGTAAGCTCTAGAGTTCCCTAATATTATAATGCTAAAATTAAAAAGGAAATTACTATGATTTTTTTTAGAAACATTCTCATTTGCCATTCTATCTACCAATTGTAGATTATTTGTAGTATTTTTAAATTGAATAATGAAATATATTTTGATTTTTAAGTAATGTATATCTTTTTGTATAGGATTTTAGTTATGGTCGGGAGGATTTCTTTCTTCATGTTCCTTATTGGAAATATGTGTTAGTTTTGGTGGCCTCACTCAACATATTAGCTTATAAAGGTTCATTGTTTGTTCTAAATCAAGGCTATACCAAATAAGAAATATTTGTATGATTTGATTTTTACAATCATCTAATCTATTGCAAATGATTTTTGGGAAAGATCTGCTTGCAAAAGAAAACTCATGTACTTCTCAAAAGAAAAGTTTTGCTTCTTTTTATAACTTAGCCATTTTGTTTAGAAATGTGAATGTGAAAACGTTTAAAAATTACTTGATAAACCATTCATTTAATGAAGTTCTAAGAAACTATTGAGGTGTAAATAATATGTAAAATGTTAATTTAGTTTTTATTCGCTAAAAACTCTGAAATATTTTTATTCTTCATTCAACAAGATCAAATGTCTTTAAATTTTCACTTTCTTAGTGTTATACATTTATCCATTCTCATTTATCATTAGCTCATAATTCTCTTCAATATCTTATTTCCTCAAAATCCTGAAATTTTTATTGTAATACTTTAGTTGTTGAATGAGTATTTCATTGACTACAATTTTATATACACGTTTTTTCTTTTGAGATAATTGTGGAGATTTGGAAATTCTTAATAGGTCAATATTACAAACCGGTATAAGAATAAATATTAATATCTTTCTAAATGTGTTGCAAAATAATTGAACATAGATTTGAATAAAATTAGGTCTGAAATTTTATAGTTTGATTAAATGTTTGAGAATATTATGAGTAAATTAAAAGGTTTTTCATATGCTAATTGATCAATTTATTACACAAGAAAAAAATATTAAAAATGCCAACTAAGAAATTCAGAAGCTGAAAAAACCGCTCTAAACATGACTCAACTAGAAATCGAGGCTGGAGAGACCCTTAAAAATTTGTACTAGTTTCTTCCTTTACGTTGTCTTTTTGCTAGGTTTTGGCTTTTTGTTGGTCTTTTGCTGACTTTAGGCTACTTTTTTAATGGGTATATCTTTTTGATGTAGAACTTTGTTAAAGGGTTTTGGGTCCCTTCAAAACCTGTTTGTTTCGTAATAAAAAACATAATTATTAAAAAAATTACGTATAAAAAAATAAAACAAATATTGAAAAAAAAAAAGAAAAAAAAAAGTAGAATGATCAGCAAAGACTAAATAAAAAACAAAACAAAACAAAAACAAGAAAAAAATATAAACTTAAATATTTATAATTTTTTTCTATATATTTATAGTAATATTTTCCATATCTAAAAAAAATCTCCTATTTTTATTTACTTTTTAAAAATTATTTAAAAATTTGTAATTAAAAGGTTTATATATTTTTAAAATAAATTGAAATAATTAAAAAATATAGAAATCATTTTAAATTTACTAATTTTTAGTTAAATAAAATAACTCCATATTACAAACATGAAAAAAGTCCTTAACTAATATAGATATCTTAAATACATTTATATAATATCTATGAGCATCCTTCAAATGAATGTATTTGATACATTTATACTAATTTTATATTGCTTTGATATTTTGTCAATGTGATCAAATGCTGGAAAAATATTTATTTTTATGATTAAAAAAATAGTACTAAAACTAGATTCTAAGCATTGTAATTATTGTTCTTAACATATCATCATAATTTGATCATATGCATCTAAAATTTCCCATTGAATTTAATTTTTTTGTTGATTTTATGAAAAAATCCAATCACTTTTGACCCCCTTCCACCCTATTTTGCCACCCTCTCCCCATTCCAATCACCTTACCCATCTCACTATACTCACAAAAGCTACACACCATTTCAATGCTATCATTACTTATAAAGATAAAATTATCCAAGTAAAATCAATGAAATTTAGAATGCTCACTAGGTTTGTAGTTCCTTCTCACACTTGTTGTAGTACCCCTCCTTGATCATCCTATTTTTGTATATTTTGATTTACTTCAGTGAATGTCTAGTGGAACATTATTGTATATTGATTCATATTATATGCGATGTTATTTCATGCTTTATCTGGTTGTATGGTGTATGCTTTTATGCAGTATCTCAGTGCTTATGTTTAATGTTATTTTATGGATCATTATCATGGACTGACACTTTTACCTTATATTGCGATGCATTATTTATATGTTGCGTGTTTGCAAGTGTATTGGAATGCGAGGGGATGATTTTCCTTCACTCACTCCGGTGAGACAGGGAATGCCACGATTCTCCTTCATAGGTGTGTGTGTCGTGACTGTATATATATTTGTCTATATGCACGTGTGGTTCTTTTGGTGCAGGACATTGCAGGTACTAGTACCAGGTAGGTACGGGGTATCAACTCCACCTGGTTTCACAGGTCTAAGCATGCCTTACATGTCTGATGGGAGTGAAGGAGATACTTGTTGTACCCTAGCTTGACCTACAGTTACACTCGTGTGAGTGTTGTCAGTCGGTTGTCTTTTCCTGTCTGGTTGTTATGCGAGTCATAGTGCTTTGGTTTGGTCATTTGTGAGTCATCATTTGATCATCCTTTGTTTTACGTGCTTTCGTTTATTTAAATGGTTATTTAATTGAATGGATGATGCTATCTTATGTTGGCGTAATTAGTTGATTATTATGCTTTGTGATTATTTATTTAATTAATTGATGAATTGCTAGATTAAATGGTTAAATGGTTTATTTTATTGTGTAAAGTGACATTAATATATTTTGTGGAAGGAAATAAATAATTGCCTAGCCATTTAAATGATATATGCTTATGTTGAAAGAAAGTATTTTGGAAAAATAGAAAATAAAATAAAAAACTTTTTCTTTTTACCTTTCCATTTAACTTTTTCATTTTAATTATTGGAAAAGAATTGTTTTTGGAAAAAGGTAAATGTAATTGTTTTTACTTTTTAAATATTTAAATCTGATTGGATGGAATAACTTTTTAACCTAGATATTTTAGGTTAAAAGAGAATTTTCATGCTATTCCTAAGATTCATGGGAAGAAGGAAGAAGGGAATTTGGGGAGAGAAATTCTAGAAAACTTCCTGGAGAAAATGGAAATTCGACCTGGTTTGCAAGACTGGAAATTCTTCATCTCTTTGCTTGCTATTGCTTCAAGGTTAGAGGTTCTCTTCTTGTTTTGAAATTTGATTTTTGAATATTTCAGTTTCTTCCTGTGCATTGAAAAAATGCAAATTTGCCTGTAAATTCTTGTGGAATGTTTGTATTGGAAGAAAGAATGCTTGATATTGTTGATTTTGTGAAGCTCTTATCATATGGTTGCTTATAGGAAAGAAATGGTTCATTTCTCTACCTATTGTGTGTTTTGTTCTTGAAAATCAATTTCTTGTCTTACCTCTTCTTTTTGGAAAAGAATAAATTAGATTTGGTTTGTTGTGTGCATCCTAGTATCTATATTGCCAAGAATTGGTTAGCTATTACTTCCAGTGTGTTTTATTTCACCATTTATCTTGTTAGTAAATATACCTTTGGATTTGGCACTGTGTGTGTGCCCATGAAATAATCTAGAAATGAATTTATTTCTTGTGTTAAATGATTTTGTGATATTGGTTTTTAAATGCTTAGGAGTAAGAATTTTTATTAAATTTTGGACCTTACCTTACCCCGTGGCGGGCTAGTCCCACCACGCGAGTCGGTAGTGTCTGTTGCCCATATGTAGCAGTGCTACCGATTGGCAGTACCACTACATGGTAGCAGTACTACCAGTTGGTAGGATTGTTACCATTTAGTAGCAGTACTACCGGTCAGTAGGACTGTTACCGATTGGTAGCAGTGCTACCAGTCGGTAGTGGCTACTACTAGTGGTAGTAGCACTACCGGTTAATAGGACTGCTACCGGATCATAGCGCTTGCTACCAATTGGTAGGTTTGTTACCAGTGATAGCAGTACTATCGACAGGTAGTGTCTATTTCTCCGGCAACAACACGACTATGGTTTGGTTTTTGCCACTGCTTGATGATGTGCCTTATCAGTGCAAACCGGTATGTGTTATAAATTTAAATAAATTTTATAAAGTGAATATACTTGTGGTTTTAGTGTTAAATGAAAATGATGATTTTCCATGTGATTTTTATTATGTAGTTTAATAAATTTATCAATGGAAGTCAAGGCACGATTTAGAGATTCAAATTAGTAGAATTGGATATATTCTAGAAATGAATTAAAAGCCTGTTTAGAATTCATGTTATAACAGGTTGAATTTTTAATGTGGACTTCCTTCTTGATGGAATATTGATTTGGAAATTGATTAGATGTGAATGCTGGAAAATAGTGTTTTATTTAATTTTCAATCAATGATGTTGTAAGTGTTTATGATGTTGATTTCCTCAAAGATTGTCTGAGTGCAGACTTAGTGAAATTGGCTTTCCTTTGCAAAGATTTTTATTGTGTTATTTTTGGTCTGTGGTTCAGTTGTCCTGTGGTGGCATATTTGGTACCTTTGACCAAGTGATATATGTTGGCTTCATTGTCATAACCATGTAGTGTCTTTGCCTTATGGTCAGCCAAGAGTCAATATGTCCTTGTTTGACCACTTATTTATAAAAGTTGTGTAATGGTTGTCTGCTTTGCCATAGGGTCCTTGGGGAGTGACCTTGTCTATTTAGTGTCCTTTGAGAGAGTGGCTTTCGAGCAGGTTACCCCTACGAAAGTCAGATAATAAGTGATAATCTAATTAATTGATTAGGTGGGTAGTTCATAACAGTAATAAAGATATTGTACCTCATGCATAGGTGAGTCTTGTATCGAGGCTCATAATGTAGTGAGAAGGCCTGGACTGGCAAACCGACCACCTTGTCTTCACGAAAGGCTGGAAGGGTCTGCATGAGTCTTAGTTGGAGCTGGAGGTTCAGGAGAGGTTACCAGGATAGAGAGTCGGGACCTATGAGAGCCTACCAAGGTAACCATCAAGCTATGCGATGACACTCTCTCTTTAGGTTCACTTATGTGTGTGATAACATTTCACTTGTGTTTTATGATATCGAGTCATTTGTGTATTTGTGATGTTGAGTCACCTAGATTATTGTGGAGTCTCTTGTGCTTCCATGGAGTCATGTTGTTTTATCGATCATGTCATGCTTTTTCTTGCTTGAGGGTCCTCAACTATCTCCTAGCATGGTGGGGTGATTCCATTTTGGGAATTATATGGTCGGGTTGTAGTGCCACTTCCCATTGGATGTTCTTGTTTGTACCTTCATGTGAGGATTGGCTTCGTAGGTGTTTTCTGTGGATCATGGCTCATTCTGCATCTCATGTTGAAGATTATTGTTGTTTGGAGACCCTTGTGGTCATTGTATCATTGATCTTTTGCAACCTTGTATTTGGTTAAGTTGTATCCTTATATGTATATTGAGAAGCTATGTATTGGAAGAGCAATGTAATCCTATGTTTGGGATGTTTTTATTAGTTCCTTTATGATATGTGTAAATTCTTAATGAAGTGGAATTATATTGTATCCTTTCAATCTTTCAATGGTGTATCTATTATTGCTTATGGCTTCTTGTGATCATTGAGTTAATGATGAATTATGTGGATTAGTGGTAATTATAGAATCTCTCTTATGAAGTTAATTCTTCATTGGTAACCCTTAAGGAATTTTGGTGTAAGTCTTCCACTTGTGTTATTGTACATGTTGTGTAAATGCACTTATGATGTTTATACTTTAAAAAAAAAATTGTTTCACCCTTTTTGTGGGTTTTCCTTTGGGGTTCCTGGTGGGGCATTACACATGTGTTGTAACAACTTCTAAAAAGTAAATTACCACCTTACCTCTCATTAAGAAATTTTTTATAGATCCAGATATATTCCAAAAAATTCTATTTCTAATAAAAAATTTTGTCCAAGGGATTCAACTTAATTGGTTAAAATTTTGAGCTTTCATTGTGGAGACACAAGTTCAATTCCCCATGGAGACATTTAAAGTGAAATTTTAAGTTGACTCTTGGTCTTTCATAGTTGACTTCTAATATGGAGGTGGTTTCTAAAGAAAAGTAGATTTCTAAGTAGTGACTCTTGGTCTTCTATAGGTGATTCCTAGTGTGTTTTCTCGTAAGGAGCTTGCATTGGTCTCATTTTAATGCTCTAATGAGCAAGATATTTGTAATAGATATGCAATCCAAAAAATATTTTTTGTCATTATCATTTGATAGATGTATAAATTGTGGCTCAATGTATCACTATAGACCACAACATTCAAGTTCTTATTGATACAATGTTGTATAATTTGAGGATATTGATTTGGTAAAGAAATAAAAATTATAATTACTCAACATGACTATGTAGAAGTCAATTTAAGGATCTTTCCAAGCTTATTCATGAGGAGCATTATAAGTCTAAGGACTCTAGCACATCACATGACAATATTACACACAAAGTCGTCAAACAAAATGATAATGAAGGAAGAGTTTAAATACACATCTTGTATAAGGGATCAAATATGTAGGCATGTATTTATCTATTAAGAGAAAAAGGGTGGAGGCACCTTCTCACAACTCCTTCAAACAAAGTGGTCAAGTACATAGGTAAGTACTTCTTACTCATACATTCTCTAACTAAATTTAATTTCTATGCCATCATATATATTTATACTCAATTTTTTAAATTCAAATTTTTACTTTATATTTGTGCATAACTTTTTGCCACATTTTCCTCTCTCCTTAATTTAAGTGAACTCCTTTGTAGTTCACATAATTCAAGGAAGCATATTATATATTGATTCTAGTTATATATTATATGTAATATCATAGGTGTTACTCACATTTTCTCTATATGATTAGATTATCTAGATCTAAATATTAATATCATTTTTACAATACTCTTTTGTAATGTATTTCTACTTTGGCATGCATACACTCTAAATTGGGGACACAGTGTACTCTAACATAAAAGTGCCGAAAATAATACTCTTTCACTTTTGTTTTATGCACTTTAGGTAAATGTCTTGGATGCATGATTTTAGTGCATAATTTGACTATTTTGTCACTCTCATTGAATAAATACCCAATCATTTATTGTGATATGCCACATTTTTCAATTCAATCTCCATTTAACTTAGTTTCCAAGTGTCTACTAATATCATAAATGATCACATCCATGATTTCAATCCTTAAGTATGAAGCACCATGATTCTCCTTACCACCACCATTGTTTCCTATACCTCACATATCAGTAGATGACTAGGTGCTATAGATTTCAAAGATCAAAACTGGCTTAGACAGAATTATAGAAGTCTAAACAAAATTGTAGCTTGGATATGATTGTCACCACAATTGTGTCCCATACACTTAGCTTCTCCAATTTCAATTACCATAACTCTCAAATCCAAATTCCAATTCTAAATTTTCATTTAAAAAACTAATTCCTTCAATTTCAATTATCTTGATTCAATTGACAACTTTCTTTAACTAAAGGGTTGAAAAAAAGAAACTAATGAAAGCAATGGGTTACACAATTTTTTATCTTGTAAAAAAAAACTTAGAAAAGTAATATAATTATCAAACACGCTTTGAACGCAAGCAAAGGGAAGTTAGATCAACATGTACCAATCAAAGATTTTAGTGGAGAAAATTGAGTAGGTCAATGAGCTAGAAAATGGTTGATGATTTGGTTTTGATTGATATGAAAACCCTAAATTATTCATGCAGTAAAGATGGTGATGGAGGTTGTCCCATTCTCAATTGAAGAAAAGAGGATTATGAAAAGTCTCATCATGCATGAATGGAGTAAAGGCAAAATGAGAACACTAAATTGTTCCCATTGTTAAATACAATGAATGTCCCCCTGTGAATTATTCTTGGATGTCATTCTTGAACTAGATGATTGACTAGCCCATTCATTACTTGCACAGACTTAAATTCAATTTAGAGCTTTTACAATTCCATATTATTAAGGATAGCTCTTTCATCATTTTCAATACTACTTGTAAGTCTAGAAATGACTTCTTAGCCATTTAGTAATAAGGTATACCCCTGAAAGGTGTATCATAATAAAATATTTCAAGGTACATTTAGAATTGTTGTTAAAATGGATTATTAACATATTGTATTGATGTGACAATTGAGGGTTAAGCACAAGAGAATACTTTGTGGGTTTGGTAAGAGATCATGTGATCTATGAATATAATTTTATCTATTATAATTGAAAGTTGGTTAGATTTGTTCTATTATATCTACTTGTCTATTCTTTTAGTTAATTATACGTTAAAAATTTTTATTATCAATGAAATGTATGCTACTCTAATATTTATTAATAACTTGATGTTTTGTATCCTACTCTATGATCCATAACTCCTCCTATTGATGGATCAAGGAATGTGTCCAAAATTTTGATAAAAATTACCACATCATTAAAAATTCAAAAACACCGATATCCAATACTATGGAGTTTGGAAATTTAATATATTTAGTTGATTCTAGGGCATCTTCTCTTAGAGTTTAAACTTTATTTTCTTACACTTCTATATCTTGGAAGTAAATAGAAGGCATTGGTATTTAGAAATGTCTTTTTCACTAAATATTCTCCCTAATTATTTATTTATTATAGTGCAATCATGATCCATTCCTTTCTATTTATGTGGACATCCATCCTTCAGTATAGATGTTGATTACTTGCTCTACTCAAATTATGCATGAATACATAATCGTTTGCATTGAGGCTAGCACACCATAAATATATATTTAAATTTTGCTGCACACAATAATGAAATGGATTACAAATGTACCTCAATGAATATGGTTACATCAACTTTTTTGGGGACAAAGGCATTCAACTTTCTAGATAAGCTAGAGAACTATGTGGGTTTAGTTGAACAAAACATCTTCCATTTGGTCGAAGTCTTGGATTTTGTTAGTAAAGGTGATATTTTTTAACCTAAATATGAAAATTTCAATAAGGGCCTAAATACAAGTTCAAAAGAAACCAAACCACATCACTTGGATGACTTAAAGGGACCATGAAATTTATCTTATATATATTGGATTGCTGATGAATATATTTTGATAAACTATGTATATAGTTATGTTTTCATGAACAATTTGGGTCTTATCATCTCAAGTTTGAACTTGAAATGCCCAATGTTGCTAGAATTTAGGATGATATATTAAGTGTACAGAATATGATGTATTTAATTTTTCAATCTATTAAAGTAAGATAGCTAGTCCATGCAATTATGAATCATATAAGTTTATCTTCAAACATGATTATTAACATGATTGATATTGTTCATGTTTGTTGTATGTTGGGTATGTAGTGTAGTCACGACAGGAGTAAGCCATCAATGAGAATAGTCTAGACTATGCAGCAAGAGATATACATCAAAAACAACACAATTGTGAAGGAGGAAATGCATAACATACTTTATCATATCATAAAAATCAGTCACAAACTATTAGCAACATGCAGGCTTACAAGATTCGACAAACAGGCCTGATCACATACATGCTCAAATATAATATTCAACTCAAGCAAGACTGCGAGCCAACTATGAACCTCCCAATCCTCTAATTTTATCTTCTACACTCTAAAACTTGATTCTAAATGCTTAATTACATTGATTTATATGATCAAGGGTAATCTGTGTTGGCCCAAGATGAAACAATAGCCGATGAACAAGATGAAATGTGTAAAACAACAAGGTCGGCCTCCACCAAAGAGATCCTTCTGAAAAATCCATAAGATTAAGTGCTAACCTAAGGGAAGATCGGTGACACACCAAGGAATGTTGGAAATAAAGAACCAAAGCTCTACAAGCTACAAAAATGATCTACAAGATTCTCTAATAGAAAATAGGTCCATGCAGTTTTGGTGCTCCAAGCCAAAAGTTGTCTCAAATTTTGGAAGCGATAACTTGCCAGAAAAAGATTTAAATGTCCCGCAGACATAGGACAAGGTAGATAAACAGGTCTATTAACAAAATATAGCTCCACAAGATCTAATGAGAAAATGCAAAGATGCACAAAACAAAATGTTGAAACTACGAAACAGGAAACAAACAAAAACTAAATGTTTTTTGTTTGATGCAAGATTGCCAAGAACCAGAGATGCTATTGTACAAACATCTAGGATTTATTAAAAAGTAAATCCCTCACTTTTCTAGGTTTAGAGGAAAACCAAGATGGTCTACCTCTACCTAAGAAATCCATGATGAATCTTTAACTAGTCTACCTTTCCACTTCACAAGATACTCTTTGTACTAGTTGCTCTGGGTGCTACGTCCAATCCTATTGTCCAAAATGTCTTCAATTTGATCCAGTTCCCTCTGGGGTATCTGCTTCTCCAAGTCCACTATACCATCCTTATTGAATTTTGCCTCATTGTATTGATGTAGATCTATAATGTTGAATATAGGTGAAATACCCAAACCATTCGATAACTCTACTTCATATGCATTTCCAGAACTGAATTTATGCACTACCTTACAAGGTACAAACTTCCTCATCTACAACTTGTTATAGGTTCCAACTAGGAGTCTCTCTTTTCTCAGACATACCATCACTTCATCGTCAACTTTAAATTCCTTATGTCTCCTCTTCTCATCTACTTTCTCCTTATATTTGTTCAAGTTCTCCAAATATTGTTTGACCTGAGTATGCACTATCTTCATATGCTCTACAAATTCTTTCGCTTTTGCACTCCTCTTATCTTCATTATTGATATCCCTCAACTCTGATATTCCCCTAGGGTGTATTCTGGTAACAATCTCAAAAGGTGTTCTTCTGGTACTCTTGTTCATTGAATTATTGTAGGCAAATTCTGCTTGTGCAAAAATCAAATCCCAACTTTTGGTTTTCTCCTCAACTAAGTATAACAAAAAATTTCCCAAACTTTGGTTGACTACCTCTATCTATCCATTAGTCTATGTGTGAAAAGTAGAAATGAACTTCAAATCTATTCTCATATTCTTCCAAGTGTCCTCCAAAAATAGTCAACAACTTAGTGTCTCTGTCAGAAACAATGCTCCTAGATAATCCATGCAATCTCACCATCTCCTTGAAAAATAGGTCAGCAACATGTATTGCATATGTTATCTTCTTACAAGGTATGAAATGTGCCATCTTTGAGAATCTATCCACCAGTAGAAAAATAGAATCATTTCCTCTCTATGTCTTAGGCAATCCAAGTATAAAATCCATGCTTATGTCCTCCCAAGGTCTCTCTGAAACTGTTAAAGGCTTATACAATCCAACATTCTGACTACTACCTTTTGCAAGTTGACAAATTCTACAGCTCTACACAAACTTTTTGACATCCTTATAAATTTGAGGCCAAAAGTAATTTTCACTTACCAATGCTACTGTTTTATCAACACCAAAGTTTTCGACTAGTCCTCCACTATGCTTCTCCTTTATCAGACTCTCCCTCATAGAACTCCTAGGTATACACAATTGCACTCCCCTAAACAACATCATCCTAAATGAAATAATCCAGCCACTTACTTTTGTCTATCATAACTAGTTCCTTGCAAGCTTTCCATGGTTCTACAAAATCTGGGTCTTCTTCATACAAGTTCTTCAATTCATGGAAAACTAATGCCTCCACTCTCATCTCTATCAATGGATTCCTCCTCCTAATCAATGCATCAACAACATTATTTGACTTCCCACTCCTATGCTTCAAAAAAAAGGTATACCTTTGCAATAACTCTACCCATCTCATGTGTCTCTGATTCAACTTACTCTAACTATTCAAATACTACAAAGCTTGATGATTAGTATACAACACAAACTACTTAGGAAACAAATAATATCTCCATTTCTTCAATTGTTTAACTATGTCATAGAATTTTGTTGAAATGTGGTGACTAATCAGCAAAGTACTAAACACTCAGCACGTATCCTTTCAAAAAAAAATTTGTCATTTTTTGTTGATGAAAACCGACATTGTAATAAAACCCTAAAAAGGCTGACTTTGTTTATTGCCCTAAAAATCCATGTTATAAGCAGTTGGGATGCTTAAGGCATGGTAAGGTTGATGTACTATTTTTGCTGGATAATAAGAAAGATTGGACGGTTGTATATGGGGGACGTTACCCATTCTGGGTGAACCATGTTAAATCTCTGTGTTATCTGTGTCCTATTTTATTTCTTTATCTTTTGTATTTAAATCTGCATATAATTGTTAGTTCATATTTGCTTCAGATCTACTTGAAACCCTAACAAATTCCTGAACATACACTTAATATCTCCTCCTTGCATCATTCAACTTCTCATTGAAATAAGCTATTGGTCTTTCTTTCTGACTTAACACTACTCCAATTGCATTCCCACTTGAGCATCATAGTCCACTTGACATACTTTGCTAAAATCTAGTAAAGCCAACATAGTTTGCTCTATCACCTACTTCTTCAACAATTCAAAGCTCCTATTTTCTCTTATGGTCCACTTTTAAATCCTTTCTATCTCCTCTCATTTCTTCTATCATAGGGCTACAAATCAAGCTAAACTTTTTGATAAACTTTTGATAGAAACTAGCCAATCCATGAAATGATCTTACCTCCCCAATGTTTTTCGGTGTAGGCCATTCAACAATTGCTCTTACTTTCTCAAGATCCATCTTCAATCCATCCATAGATATCACAAATCCATAATAGACTAATTCCTCCTTCATGAAATTGCACTTCTTAATGTTTATCAACAAATTATCTTCCTTCAACCTCTACAAAACTTGTCTCAAATGCAATAAATGCTCTTCTTTTATCTTACTAAAAATCAAAATGTCATCTAAATACACAATAACAAACTTACCCAATAATTTCTTCAATATCTCATTCATCAACCTCATGAAAGTATTCGGTGTATTAGTTAGTCCAAAAGGTATCACCAACCATTCATATAGTCCTTCATTTGTCTTGAATGATGTCTTCCACTCATCTCCTTCTCTGATTCCAATATGATGGTATCCACTCTTCAAGTTTATCTTTGTGTAGTATCTGGATCCACTCAAATAATCCATTATGTCATCCATTCTAGGCAAGGAAAATCGATACTTTACTATGATCTTGTTTTTCATTCTAGAGTCGGTACACATCCTCCATCATCCATTCTTCTTAGGTGCTAATACTATTGGCACTGCACAAGGACTCAAGATTTCTCTGATCAAACCTTTCCTCAACAATTCTTGAACTTGTCTATTTAGATCCTCATTCTCTATAGATTTCATTCAGTGTATTGCCTTGTTAGGAAAACTAGCTCTAGGAACCAAGTCCAAGCAATGATTGATACTCCTCACAGGGGGTAATCCATCATGTACATTATCTGAAATGATGTCTCCATATTGTCAACAACTCCTTTATCTCTTCCAGTTGTTCTCCTTCATGCTATGGATTGTCAGTCTTCTTAGAAATTGTATAAAACCACACATTATCATGTCTCATTTCATCCAAGAAATTCCTTCCATCCAACAAATGAATTCTAGCACAAGTGCAAACTTCACTCTTAAGTGGATCCTCCAAAGGTAACAAAGTCCGCTTCATCCCATTTGCAATAATAGTGTATATGTTATTTCTTCCATCATGTATTTCTTGTCTATCAAATTTCCAAGGTCTACCCAACAAGATATAACAAATATCCATGGGCATAATATCACATAAAACTTCACCATGATAAGATCCAATCTTCAATTTCACTAAACATTGTTCACTTACTAATATCTTATGATCATCTTGAATCCATGCTATCTCATAAGGTTTAGGGTGATTCAATCTATCAAAATTTAACTTATTCACCATCTCCTCTGAAACAACATTATCTGAACTACCACTATCAATTATAACTTTACAACACTTATCGAATACCTTACATCTAGTCTTCAACAAATTCCTCCTCTGCAAGGGCTCCTCATCATCTCCAGTATGACACAAAGCTCTTCTCATCACCAATAACTCACCATCTTTCGGTTTATTAGTTGATCTGGAAAGTTCTTCTTCTACCAATGTTGCTCTCTGCATTCCTACATTAAATCATGATGTTCTTCTCCTCCACACTTAGAGAAGGTTCCTCTAAACTCCCTTTTATCTTGTCTTTTGTCTTCTCTTACATAACCCTCATTCTGATATCCATAAGGTTCTCTTCTTTGATAAAAATTTCTATCATCCTTCTGATATGAGCTACCATCTTTTCTAACTTCCTTGTCTTTTTTCTAATATGTATAGGGTCCTCTTCCTCATAATCTTCCTCTGAAAAACATTCCACCTTTACCTCTTTGTTTCTTCTCATGTCTTTTGTTCAACTTCTCCTCCACGTTCAGAGCATATTGGTAAGCTTCGTCAACATTCTGCAACTTGATTAGACTGAGTTCATCTTGTATAGACATCTACAACCCATTCAGGTATCTGACAACTTATTCAATCTCATCATCAGTATGTACAGATCTAATATTCAACTTGTAGAATGCTTCAGTATACTCATTCACACTAGACTCCTTCTTCAGTTTTTACAACTTTCGGAATAGATTCACTTGATAATCAGCTAGCATGAACTTTGATTTCAACTTGCTAATCATCCACTCCTAAGATTTGATCTTCTCTTTTCCTCTTCTTTGTCTATCTACTTGCAAATGTTCCCACCAAAGAGATGCATGACCTTTCAACTTAGTGCAAGCAAATCTTACCTTCCTATCTTCAGTGCTGCCTTCAAAATCAAAATAATTTTCCATCTCTATGATCCAATCTAGCAATTCATCTGAATCCAACTTGCCATCATAATCTGGTGGGGTAAAATGTGGTATGGTATTCACTCTTGTCAATTATCTTGTAAACCTCTCTTCATCCAGATCATTCACCAATGGATTTTCTACTTGTTCTCTGGCTACCTCTTCTTTCTAATCCTCACTTACATATTCAATATATTAACCTCTTCTCTAGGTCGTTTTGATAGCTTCCAATAGGGTTGCAATTCCTCTTGACATTTCCATCACAGTAGGGTCTATATTTCCACATGCTCTACCACCTCTAGCATTTCTTTGAGCCACCTTTATGCTAGTCCTCTATAGCTACAGGTTGGATCCTCAATCTACCACCTCGCAACAAAATTCTTACAGGACTCCACAATCTACGGAACAAAATATTGCTCATACCACTTGGTGTAGTCATGGCAAGAGTAAGTCCTCAATGAGAACAGTTTGGACCATGCAGCAAGAGTTACACAGTAGAAACAACATAATTATGATGGAGGCAATGTAGAACAATCTTTATTATATCATGAAAAATAGTTACAAACTACGGACAACATGCAAGCTTACAAGATTCAGGACACAGTCTTGATCACATACATGCTCAAATACAATATCTGGCTCAAGAAAGACTGTGAGCCAACTCCAAACCTCCTAATCTTCTGATTTTATCTTCTATGTTCTAAAACTTGATTCTAAATTCTTAATTACATTGATTTATATGATAAAGGGTGATTTTCATCAGTCCAAGATGAAACGTGTAAAACACCAAGGTTGGCCTCCACCAAAGAGATCCTTCTAAAAAATCCATATGATGAAGTACTCACCTAAGGGAAGGTCGGCCATAGACCAAAGAACATGGAAACAACAAACTAAATCTTTTCAAGCTACATAAATGATCATCAAGATTCACCAATAGTGGATAGGTCCAAGCTATACTAGTGCTCCTAGCCAAAAAATTGTCTTAGATTCTGGAAGTGATAGTTGCCGAAAAAAATCCAAACATCTCGTGGACATAGGATAAGGTAGATGAACATGTCTATGAACAAAATCTAAATCTGCAAGATCTGATGAGAAAATGTAAAAGAAACACAAAGGAAAATGCTAAATCTATAAAATAGGAAACAAACTGAAAATAAAATATTTTCTGGTTGATGCAAGATTGCCAAGAACCAAGGATGCTCCTACATCAGTACCTCAATTGAGAAGGAAATTGGAGGTTTCATATTTGCTATGTCTTCTTTAGTGGTAGCATACTCATATTTATGTTTGGGCATATCAATATGTTTTGTTTATAGTTGGGTAGTGATGGCAACATTAGAATTAAATTGATAGGGTCAATAAATGAGGAAAAATATGCACTAATGTTTTCCTATCCATCATGGTAATGGGAAATTTATATATGAGTTATATTCTAATGTTCTTAATGCCGCATAAAACCACACATAGAATAAGTTCCCTTAGTTTGTCCCTTCATAGATCATTGGATTAAGTGTAAATTTATTTATGAACTATGTTTTTCTCTTTTGAGTTTACTTCTATCTTTTCTTTGGTTTAGTTTTCTCATGTGGCCATTCATATTTATGTAGATGTGTCATGAGTTTTCCTATTATGACTTTCACTTATTTTGTATTTTTTTCTCAAAAAAGAGTAGTTTAATTCTTGGTGCACAATTTTAGGAATGCACATGGACTAAGGTTCAATACTTTATCACTCTTTTATAATGAAAATAGGTAACATAAGTCTATGCGTTTAAAATTGAAGCACCTAAACTTGATGTATATGTTACAAAATTTGAAATGATGTAAACTAGTAAAAGGTAGTAATTTTTATGTAGTTTATATATATAGTTTCTCAATAAAAAATTAGTTTGGTCTACTATTTTGGGTTAAACTATCATTAGCATTTAGTTGCTAAATTTTTTTGATAAAAAATGTTTGATTACATGTCATGTTATTTGTAAAAATATCATTTTATTTTTCCCACTCATTGTGCGATGATAAAAATAACTAATGATGATAAAAAATATTTAAATAAATATATAAAGTCACATTTTAAAAATATAACAGGAAATCTAAACAAATTTTGCCTTTTGTGCATTAGGGTACCAAAACCACAATCCAAATGAGCCCTTGGAATCACAACACCTTTGTTTTCCACAATAATTTCTTCTACAACTGACATGTCTTTGAAACCCATAACACCTTTATCTTCTCTGTCTTCAGCCCCATTATCCTCCATCCTCCATAGTTTTTTAATTACTAGGGCCTTTGCCACTGCCAGATACTTTGGGTTGCAAGCATCATGGGAAAATCTCTTTTCTATATCTTCAATGTCTTGTCCATCATTTTCTATCCACTCATCTCCTTGCATAAAGGATCCCAGGTCCAAATCACCAAACTCATCTTCATCCTCTTTCAACAATCTATCCTCTTGCATATACTCCAACTAGCTTTCACCTTCCCTCAATTATCCCACTCAAGCATTATAGAAATACAATTCTCTACTCAATGTAATTCCACCTTCCCTCATGCATTTCTAGTTCTAGGGTTACCACAATAGAAAATTTCCTTACTTTCCTGCCTGGGCTCCTAGACATGTAGAAGTTTTGTGATAGAGGAATAAGAAAATTATTGTCTAGATTATCCAAAACCGCATCAATCTTACCCAAGAATGAGTGTTTGAAATTCATTTGGTCAATCTTTTTAGATATGGCCTTTGATACTCTCATATATAATACCATAGCCTGAACATTGTCGTTATATCAGTTTTGACCATGTATGATGATAAGCCATGATAAATTTTGGTCCCAACACAACCTTGACAACATGAGAAACCAAGGGGTGACCCACCACAAGAAATGACCACCATCCGCTTGTTAGTGACTTTGCCAAAAAAAGACATTTGCCTCTTACTCGACTCAAGAAGAATCAACATTTCCATCACAAATTTCATTATTAGAAGTGTCGTTACATGCCAAAATGAGTGATACCTAGCTACCAAAGCCCATATCTACTCACCCACCATTCGTCATCATCATTATAATCAAGATACATCCAATTAATGATGAAGCAACCAGACATTACTAAATCCATCTCATAGATATTCATTGAGTCTAATTAGTTGTTCACATACTTTTGAGTACAACCACTCTACCTTCATATCATATCATGACAACGCATAAGGGCATGTGTTAGCCACCCATTATAATACTAGATTTCTTCTCCTTTTTTTTTGGTTGCCAAGTGTCCTCACACCTTCGGTCCCATGTATACAAATTCCTTCCTCGTATTTTTTAATGATGTTATCCAAGCCTTGATTTGATGGTGTGATTGATATCGTCCATTCAAAGAATCCATTTATGATACTCATCCCTTTTGTTGCCTCCTATCCATCCTCATGTGAGATCATGCTCGAAGTTGTATATCACATCAACATAATTATTCTTTATGGGATGTAGTGATCTGTTTCATTCATAAAATTTGGGCATATATGTATGTTATTGTTCCAAATTAGTCCTGTGATTCCCCCATGAGGGTGCCAATACCATCTTCTACATCATTTGCTAATTTGGAAAGTCTATTTGCCACTTCATTACCTTCCCTATAGATATGTAAAATTTTGATTTTTTTTTAATTTTCCAATTGCCTCTCTGATTGGTTGAAGCCAACAAGCCAATTTTTGAATGGGTGTAGTTTTGTCCAATGGCATTAATAATTATTAGAAAAATCACCTTTGAGATGAATATGTCTAGCAAAAATACAAAAAAAGAAAAAATACAAAATACAAAAAAAATACAAAATACAAAAAAAAAAAAAAAAAAAAAAAAGAAGTTAAAAAGCAAAACAAATACAAAAAAAAGAAAAAAAATACAATTTTTTTTTATAAAAGATCAAAAAGGTGCAATAAAAACAAGTGGTGAAAACCTATAAACAAGTGTTGTTTGTGATAGATTGGCTCTTTCATCTATTGGTACATAGGTCATCCATCCACTTGTCACAATCATTGTACATATTCATAATAAAGCCTCATGTACATAATCAAGAATCGCAACATCCTCTCACCATGTCTTGGTAATCAATATATATATATATATATCCATAATTAAAGTTTGTCTCTGGACTAAGGGAAAAGTCCTGAACCTAGTTAGGACAATCCGCTTTGAGCTTAAACAAGCAGGCAACCAAACAACAAGACTACCATCACAAAACAAAGGTCATGAAAACCAATGGTGAACATTGAACCAAACTCTGAATGCATGCAAGAGAAAAACAAAATCAAAATTTTCAAACCAACTAGCAGGGTGGATATTTTCTAACAAATGACATGAATAAGCATGAATGTTCATCTATGGTATCTGGATTTTTGTTTTCATGTTCCCTAAGAAACTCCATGATGTCATTGACTAGAGGAGCAAGGATGGGGCATGATATTTTATTTGTCTATTGTTTGTGAGGTGATATTTATACATATGTGAATAGGTCCAAGGACAAAATCAACAAAAAGATCATCAAGGACTCTTCCAATTCACATATGAAAAAGATTAACTCTTTCTTGTTTAACGCAAGTAATAATCAAGTCATCTTGGTTAATCATACCTAGATGCTTGTAAAACTTTCAAAATCAGAACCCATGTAAGAAGTACTCAGGTCATCATGGTTGAATCATACCTTGATGGTTGTACTATCTTCCAACATTTTAAAAGCTCAATGATGATAAAAAGAATAGTGGGATAACTTAAAAGATGGATTTCGTTGCATTCATTATCAAGTTTGCATTGATTAGATTAAATTGCATTTGCATGGTATATCATTAAATAAATTTTCCAAGGCTCATGTCCTAAAATGGTTGTTTCTTCAAGTCCTTATCTTTCTTATTGATGATTGAGTACACTCGGCATTAACAAAAGCACTTGCATTCATAATCATTTCATTCATTTACATTAATATCATTTTATTAACCATTCATAATCATTTTTTTAGTGGAATTTACATCTTTCTTTTATTTAGTTGCATTTTCATTCATCATCTCATTTCAGTATCACATTTAATATCAATTGCATTATCATGCATCATCAAATTTTATTTGATCACATGTGTATAGAATCATTACATCATTGCATAAATCACATAGAACTAATTTTCATACATCATAAGCATAGGCATAAACGACATAAGCATCATCATGATCTATACATTCCAATGCATAATCATCACAATGTACAAATTTCATAATCACATGTAAATAATGTCATCGTCATTGCATGTCTCATATAACCATCATGTACAAAAAGAATCATATAAGCATCTAAACATATAAAATGCATCCATCCATCATCATATACACATTAAAAGAAATAAAATGCATATATCTCAATCAAATAGGCATATCCCATCATCATATGATCATTCAACATATATAAATCAAATGCATTCATCCATCATATAAATAAAGCATGTAAATGAATCATATAGAATAGAAACCACAAGCATACATCCTTCATATAAATAAAGCATAAATCATAAACCATATAGCATGCATCCAATCATCTGTTGCATATCATATCATAATCCAAAAATCAATGTCCAAGTGTATAATGATGTCAAATACATATGAAATCTACATCTCAAGACAAAAACAAATCATAAAATGTCTCCAATAATGTGTATAAATCAACAAGTAAGGCTCATGAATCTATGTAGTGCTCCCTCTAGACATTGTGGGCCACATTGATCCTCCTACTGCTCCCCCAGAGGTACTAATATCTGAATATCTACCTATGGGATCCCTGTGAGGTGGACCTATAACTGCCATGCTCTCAGTGTGCAACTAACTCCATCTAGATCTCATCCTAGAAACCTTTGCATAACTCAGGGCACAATAACCAACAAGGATTAGATCTTCATATAGCTTCCGACAATACTCAACCTCCTTGGCTAATTACCGGATCTCTTGGATAGTCTCTCCAGTTATAGTCCCAACAATGGTCCTTTGTAATCTATCAACAAGGGCCTCAACACATTTGTAGTTCTTAATTGTTGAATCCCTCTCAGCCTATAGCTGAGTGACCTGTCGCTATAGCTATATGATCCCTATAGCCCCTAGACCGTGCTCTATAAGAAAATGATAAATGCCTATTATTGATGGGGGTGGCACTACAATTTGAACCAATTGCCATTGTAATGACTGAGGGTCTTATGCACCCTATGTTGGCAGATCCTATGAAGGAGTTGATACTGGAGGCCTATCTAACTGCCTCCTCTAAATCAGAGGTTGCTACTCCTCCTCCTCCTCCTTTGTCTCCTCATCATCATCTCCACCCCCACCTCTCCCTCTCCCAACATCTCCTCTCCCAGCCTCTACTCTCGCCATCCCAATATCATCCCCACCTCTCTCCCAACCCCGATCACCTACCTCTATTTCTCTCTATCTTCACCCCCACCATTAAGGTTGGTCCCCCTGATCATCAACTACCTCTAAGGGAGGTACAGGCTCCCTAGGATCTGTCAACCTCAGGAATGGATTCTTTATCCTATACTGGGAAAATTGTGGTGTCATACCTACATTTGTGATATCTAGTTCCATATCCCACATTGAATGAGACAGTGCTTATAACTCCTCTCTGACTATCTCAAAATTCAAAGACTGACCCCAATCTACTCTATCCTTATGTGTCCAAGCATATAAAGAAAAACCCTGAGGCATACCCTGGGTCTAACCAAACTGCCTCCACACATGAGTCAGAATGAATCTCTCAATGATATAAAGATTCTAGCCAATCAGATACTAGCTCTACAGAAGACAAGGTACCTTTGTCACATCCTCCTGCCATACCTCACAATCAATATAAGGTCTCCATGTAACCTGGTCCAGATCATCAAGAGCCCATCTCCAGTACTCTAGTTTCCCTAACATCAGTTGGGAAACTACACCACTATATGCATGGATATAAGCTTGTCCTAGTACTTATACTCTATCCACAACTAGTTGCATCACAACTATGTGCTCCCATGCCCATATTAGTAGCAAGGTGACTCTAATAGATAAACTAGCTGCCCTATCATACACCACTTGATATAAATCATGATAGAAGTGGGCTAACATGCAGATCCCCCAAGCATACCATGTACCCTATGTAACCATGTTCTCCAGAATCTGGCCCCACCCCACCATGAATCCATGAGATCTCCTATCCGAACATAGGAATCCTCCCACTAAACCAACTAGGACTGAGGGAAAACACTTAAATAACTCCACCATGCACCCTCAAAGAATATTAGGCTCATCAATCTCATCACTCCCAAAGTTCCTCTATAAGGATTTTGTCCCTCCCTCCTCATGATGATCATACTCAACCAACTCTCTAGTGATGGGGATGTGAAGAATCCTAGTGTCACTGTCATCTCTCTAGTGGGATGATGTAATGTGTTGTGGTGTGTTGTGGTCACCATGGCACCTCTCAGCCAAAGTAGTCAATAATCCCCTATTCATCCTATACTTAGGCATGAACATAATGTGTGATAAGTCATAGGAATTAATGATTTCTCTATCTACATCTGTGAGGTCTCCCCTCATCACAAAAGTCTTCGAGTATCACTCCTTAGACATCAACACACCTAAATCCTCCTGCAACATGATATCAACAAAATTCTAGTTACCTATCTAATCCATCAAATCAACCAACTTTATCAATCAATCAGTTATCCTATACGCTCACTTGAGATTTTAATCAATCTCTTCGAGCAACCTATCAGTGACTCTCATCAATCACGAGGTCGCTCAATCAAATCTATCAAATCTTGAGTTTATATCATTGACACTCATCAATCATGAGTTCAATCAAACTCAACCTATCAGTGATGCTCAGCAATCATGAGGTCAGTAAAACTCAATCAATCCTTTGATCAAGCAAGAACACCAAAGCAATCGAGAAGCTGACATTTTCATCAACAAAAAAATCATCAAAACAAGAAACTCACTCTTTGTCTTAAATGTAGTAAAACAATTTATATATACCCTAGAACATACTTTAAAATTTCTACTACATTCATCAAATACACTACATAAATCATCATATGCGCTAAAATCTTCATTTGCGCTAAAACTTGGCTTATCTAAAATGCAAAAACCCTAATTCAAAAGCACTAAAACAACATTCAAATGCATTGAAATGCTAATCAAATGCGATATGATAAAAATCAAAAGTGCTACAAAAAAATTCAAATGGGCCAGAAGAAATCAAAAGCGCTAAAAGAAATAGAAAATCCAAAAACCCGCAATAAAATTTTCAAAAATAAAAAAAAAATCAATTACAAGTAGTTAGAAATCGACTTACGGGAGGTCCATACATTACTAGCCACTGGAATAGACGAACACTCTTGAATCAATGAGTGGGTAAGGTGGCACCATTTTCTCCAAGCTCTTCTTCTCTCCAAAGCTCTATTCACTACAATCCAAGAGCGCAAATGAGGTGGAAAGTGAGCCTCAAGGGCTTATATACCTAGTGGAGATGTAAGAAGGATATTTCACATGGGTGAACGTGTGGGGCATGTATGTGTTCTATGCTCACATGAATTTTTGAATAATCAAATAATTTTTATCAAGAGATCAATTTCATAAAAATACAAAACACAAAAAAAAAATCCAAAAAATAAATATAAAATTTTAAAAATAAAAAAAATTGCTCAAAAATAATTTTTTTCTTAATTGATCTCCATCCATAATCAGAAATCGAATTTTTGTTCGGGGCAATCAAATCAATTTTCTATTTGAAACGATGTGTCAAAAACACATCGTCTCAAAGAGGGGGAAAATGTATACACGTAAAAATTGGCTTGAGATAATTAATTAAATACATGTTATTTAATTAATTCCTAATTCCTCTATTATATAAATAAATTCTTTAATTTATTTATATGGTTCATGACATTTATTCTTCCTATCCTAAGATCATTTCCACGTCATGTAACCAATTTATCTTATTATGCCACATCAAAGTGCCACATCATGTCTCTTGTAGTACCCTTACTCGTTTGAACTGATATTTTGTTCTTGTTATTCTCAGTGGATACATTATCATTTGTTATTCAGAATTATATAGCATTGTTCCATGTTTTATCTGATTATGAGACATATGATTTATTTGCAGTATCTATGTACTTACGTTTTATGGCATTATATGGTTCATTGCTATGTACTGACGCTTTACTTCATCTATGCACTGTGTGTTGTGTATTTGCAAGTGTATGGGATGCAAGGGGATGATTTTCCTTCACTCATCTCGGTGAGACAGGGAACGTCGCGAATCTCCTTCATCGGTGTGTATGTTGAAATTTCTATATATGTATATATGCATGTGTGGTCGGTGATGCAGGATGTTGTAGGTACAAGTACCGGGTAGGTACGGGGTATCGTCTCCACCTGGCTACACAGGTCTGAGCGTGCCTTATATTTTCCGATGGAAGTGAAGGAGATAGTAGTTGACCCTATTTTGTTTAGTTACACTCGAGTAAGTGTCATTAGTTAGTCGTCCTGTCAGTCATTGACCTTCGTATTTTGTTGATTGATTTTTTTTGAGAAATCGCTTGATGTTTGCTTAGTTTGTGTGTTTAAGTGATTTTAATTATTGCATGTTATTGATAATTGTTACGTTTATTTCGTCTATATGAGGGATAAGTAGTTTGATATTTGGAAGAAAAAGAGTTAAGTGATCTAGCGACTTAGCGTTGTTTACAAAGGATGAGTTAATATCTTGGTATAAGTAGATGTGATTTCATTAATGAATGTTGTGTTTACAAATATATGAATTTCATATGCATGATAGTTCGATAATTGTGACTTGATCTTTTGAGTATATATAAATATATTATATACACGGGGGCGACTACCAATTATATGTAGTTATTTGAAATAATGCTTAAGTGAATGAACTATCATTAGACAATATCGTCAATTCGAACTATTATGTTTTTGTATATGCATGTATATAATTAGAATTATAAATATATCATATTTAATAAACTTTTCGAACGTGTAATATATATAATTCAATTGTTTGAATATATATATATGAAAAGCCACTCATTATAAATATTGGAAACCAAAATATACATTTACAAATATAATTTGCTAAGAAGGATTAATATTTAAATATTTATATTAATTAAAGTCATTAATTAATTATTAAAAACATAATAATGAAAATAAAATAAAACAAATTTTAAAAAGGTAATGGCGGGTTTTAAGTTTAAGTAAACTAATAATTATGGTAGTCGATAGTAATATCGACCACCCCCCTTAATAAATGGAAGGGTCGGTATTACTACCGACTACCCTCCTCCCTTTCACTATACACATCTCCTCCCATTTTAAATAAAGGCTTCTCCATGTGCAGCGGACAATGACACCCCTCCTTCATTTTTATGAAACATATTCCATGTTGCAAGCTGAAACTTTCATGGTTAATGCTGTCCCAATCACTACGTAGCAGATCCAATACAGTAGTGGGCAAGTTTTAAGGTAAGTTGTTTGAATTAAGGTAGGCGTAGTTTAGGAGAAGTAGACTCCATCGACTACCCTCCTCCTTCTCATACCACGTACTCCCTCTTCCCATCATCACTGCAGTAGCGGGCAATGACACCTCTCGCTGTTCAGAGCGATAATCTACCACTTCTCCACGTTGATTCACTCACCGCCTAAGTAGAAAGTGACACCAATTTATATGCAACCGTATCCATTCAGGTATGTCGTGGAAGGAATTACTGAAGGGTTAAGAGGTAATGTAGGGAGTAACTTGGAGAATAATGTGGTATATCAACCCACGTAAACCCATCCATATCCACCATTATCAACGTGTATTAGATAGTTATTTAATTTGCTCATTTTTAGGAAGTTATTTTTAGTAAAGTCGACTTAGTCTTGGAGTTAAAAGCCTCATGGATAAATTATTAATATGGACTTAACCACTTTAGTGGTGTGGTGTCATGAAATGTTTAAATGCATAACTTTACATGGTAAACACATAGGTGTTCATATACGATTAGGACTGTTATGATGCAATTAGATCTTGAGTGGTGTCACTTAGAGTCAATCCACCTCTAGTAGAGGTAGCCTGAAAGTAGGAAAGAGGGTAGATGACAACCTTATATATAGACCATTGAGTTGCAAGAGAAGGAGAGGGGAGAGGCAACGAAGGATTGGAGAGAAGTCATTTGTGGCATCCAAGGAAGGATGGCGGATTGTAGAAAGAAGAATAGAGTTAGAGAGGATAGTGTTTTTATAGTATCAAGAGAGTTGTTTAAAGAGGATAGTGTTTTGATAGTATCAAGAGAGTTGTTTGTTTGTTTTTTGATAGAGTTGGAAAGTATTGGTGAAAAGGATCACAAGCAAGGCGCATTTATCGGTGAGAGGGCGTTAAGGTCTTGCATATTGATCAACACTTCAAATAGGTCAGGAATTTCTTAGTTTACGATCATTAATATTTACAATCTTTGTTATATGTCATGTTATTGTCTTGCTTATGAAATAGTTATGGTTGTGTTTTATTTATCGTTAGGGATTGTTAAATAAAATCATATAATAGAAGTTGTGATTACGTTATGACTATAGAAGTGGAATATTGTTTAAGTTCAAATTTCACACTTGTTATTATATGGAAGAAATGTATTACGTCTTATTGCAAGACTTCCTTGATGAAATAAATATATCTATTTTAATCTTCGTCTATTGTATAAATGGAAATTATTAAGGTGGCATACCTATAGTAGTTGACAAGAGTAATTGAACTCTTTAAACTTGTCAATAAGTGTAAAATTCAGTGTTATACCGACCATATTGTTCTTCGTGTCTTGACAACGTATATTCATATTGCAAGTTAATTTTGTGATAGGTGTTGGTACGTAAGATTACCTTGTTTTATATGGTGGTCGTAGCTAAGTACATTAAGTCATGTTGTCAGTATGTCTTGTGTACTGTGTCTTGGCCAGTTATTTAGATGTATAACCTTAAGGAAATGAGCCACTATGAGTTGTTCGTAATGGTCAACCTTAGGTTAGTAATTATGTATCTTTCATTCGAGGTAGGTCAAGATTGGGAATGGCTGTCTGTGTCGCCATAGAGTTCTGTAGATAGAACTAACCCATAGTGTCCTAAGAGAGAGAGTGGCTTTTGAGCGGGGGTCATGCCTAAAGTGGTAACAGGATAACCTGTTGGAAGTTGGTTAAGAAAGTGAAAATCTAATAAATGACTAGGGAAGGGTAGAATAAAAGTTAAATAAAACAATGTGCCTCGCACATAGGTGAATGCCAGTACAGGACTCATAATGTAGCGAGAAGGCCTGGAATGGCAAACTTACCACCTTGTCTTCGGGAGAGGATTGGTAAGGTCCGCATGATTCTTAGTTGGAATCGAAGGTTCAGGAGAGGTTACCAGGATAACCCAGGATGGGGGCCAGGACCTATGGAGGTTGTACCATGGTATCCACCGTAAGACATGCAATGACACTTTCTCCTTAGAGTCACTATTGTTTTGTGAGTTGGGTCACATGATTGTAAGTGGAGTCTTGTAGTCCTTTCATTCTTGTTTCATTTTGCTTGCTTGAGGGTTATCTACTATCTCCAGCACGGTGGGGTGGTTCCCTTTCAGAATCACATGGTCGGGTGGTAGTGTCACTTCCCATCGGATGTTCTGGTACGTATCTTCGGACGAGGAAGGACTTTGTTGATGCTCTTGGATTTTGATTCATGTACCAACTCATGTTCCTATTCATTATTCAGTTGAAAACTAGAGATTTTTAAAAGAAACTATATGTAACTTTCATTTTGTAACATTTTAGCTCATGATGTAATTTCTTTTTGAAAACATGTATTTTTGAATATTGAAAGCAAAGAAATATTGTAATATATGCTACTTCAATTACTGATTTTTGATGTATATGATTGCTTGAAGTATTTTAGATTCTTTCATTGTGGTGATTTTATTTTAAATATTTAATTTACGAAGTAATATTCATTGGTAACCCTTAGGAAATTCAGGTGTTAGACTTCCGCTATGTTATTAGATGTGCTAAGGTTCAATTCATGCACTTAATAAAAAAAAAAAAAAAATTTATTTCACCCTTAGTTGCATAGATCATGATGTTTTCCTTTAGGGTTCCTGACGGGGCATTACATTTGGTATCAGGGCCAAGTTTCAACACTGGGTACTTTGGGTTTGTAGTGTGCCTATTCAACTTGATTTTTATTTAGGTCTTAACATTTGTGTTTTCCTTGTTTATCCTTCTCATAAATCTGAATCTTTTCTCTTTTAAATAGTACTCGGTCATGGCTAGGAGAGCTACGGGAGGTGGCCGTATGGGTGGTCGCAATAGAGGCAGAGGTGGAGGACAAGGCTGTGGTTCTGATCATCATAGTCCTTCACCATCACCTACTCATCTTAGTGCTGAGTCAGAACAGTCTGTTCATCAGGACTTACCTTGTGCAAAAGAACAGGTTCCTAAAAGGATAGAGCTGAGACAAATGTTTCAGGAGGTCCTTGCTAGGTTAGGCCCTGGGCCTGAGGTTGTTCAGCCAATGCCAGAAGAGAGAGAGAGGGAAAGATCACCCAGAAGGAGAGGGATTGCAAACAATGAAGATCCAATTTCTTTGGGTCACATAAAGGACTTAATGAGGTCCAATCCTCCTTTCTTTAATGGTATGGGTACCGGTCTAGAGGCAGAGACTTGGCTTATCGGTCTGGATAGGTGTTTTGCTATGTTCCCATATAGTAGCAACACCAAGGCAAGATGTGCTATTATGCGTCTCGAAAACTTCACGTCAATCTGGTGGAGACTGGAGGAGGAAATGATCGGTGTGTACATTAACATTGTGACATGGGAGCTGTTTCTGGAGAGATTCAGGGCACGATTTCTCTCGCCCCAGTGGAAACAAACTTGGGCAGATGAGTTCCATGCACTGCGACAGTATGGTATGACGGTAGACCAGTATGAGCACAGATTTTATGAGCTCAAGCAGTATGCTGGAATTGGTAATAATGAGGCTATGCTTGTACAACATTTCTTGAGGGGCTTGAATGATCGCATTAGTGGAGGTGTTAGGGTGTTTGAGCCAACTTCAGTGGAGACAGCTGTGGCAAAGGCACGATTGGTAGAGCTAAACCTTAGCCATGCTCTTGGTGGGCAAACAGGGGTGCAGATAGGGAGTGCTCCTTCCAGTGGAAATAGAGCTCATGGTAATTAGTTTCAGTCAGCTGCACCATTTAGAACTCCTCAGGCACCTGCTAAGGGTGGACCATAGCAGTAGCAACCGTCAAAACCAAAACAGTTCCAGAGCCAGAAGGGTGGCAATGCTTAATTTAAGAAAAATAGAAATTGGTAGAGGGGCAGACAGGGCCCTACAGGAGAATCCTCGCAAAGTGCATCTCATGCTCATAGTCAGGGAAATTATCAGCAATCTAGTGGTTCGACAAGTAATAGAGGAGCTTGCTTCTCTTGTGGGCAATATGGTCACAGAGCTGCGCAGTGTCCTCAGCGTTTCCACAACACAGGTAGCCAACGGCCGACAGCGTCAGAGCCTATAGTGGGAGATGTGGGAAGATCTAATAGAGTGTTCACAGCGGTGGATAACCGCCAAGCTGATCATCAAGGTACAGTTATAGAAGCAGCAGGTATGTTGCGTGGAATCCCTATCTCTGTACTTTTTGATTCCGGAGCTTCAGATTCTTTCATTTCTTCATCTATTGTGGAGAGGTGTGGACTCACGTCTACTAAGGAGATGAATAGGTGGCAAGTAGAGTTGGCTACAGGTGTCCGTGTTTCTGTAGATGCCTTTATTCCTAGTTGTGAGTTGAATCTAGGAACCATAGTTACTTCAGTTGACCTTCGAGTCATTCCTTTGGGTTCTTATGGAGTTGTGTTGGGAATGGATTGGCTATCTTCTCATAATGCTCATGTAGATTGTCACAAGAAGATAGTGGAGTGTTTAGATGACCTTGGCAAGGAAGTGAAAATTGTTGGAGTTTAGAGACCAATATCCTTACGTATGATCTCTGCTATGCAACTTAAGCGGTGCATGCGTAGAGGGTGTCAGCTTTTTGCAGTTACTCTTGAGGACATGGATGAGTTAAAGAGTCGAGAAATCTCTCTTGATAGTCACCCTATTCTTTAAGAGTATGCTGATGTATTCCCATTAGATATTCCTGGTATGCCTCCAAAGAGAGACATAGACTTTCACATTGATTTGGTTCCTGGTGCAGAACCTATTTCGAGAGCTCCATATCGGATGACCACTCAGGAGTTGAGTGAATTGAAGTTACAACTAGAAGAATTGTTAGCCAAGGGATTTATTCATCCTAGTGTTTCTCCTTGGGGTGCACCTGTTATCTTTGTTAAGAAGAAGGATGGTTCTCTTCTGTTATGCATTGATTACCAACAGCTGAATAAGGTAACCATCCGGAATCAATATCCTTTGCCTCGTATTGATGATCTTTTTGATCAGGTAAAGGGAGCCAAGTTATTCTCTAAGATTGACCTGAAATCTGAATATCACCAGTTGCATATCCAGGATGCAGATATTCATAAGACAACATTTCGCACTCGTTATGGTCACTATGAGTTCACAGAAGTACCATTTGGGTTGACGAATGCGCCTTCAGTTTTCATGAGCCTCATGAATGGGGTTTTTCGCACCTACCTTGATGATTTTGTTCTTGTGTTCTTAGATGACATATTAATTTATTCTAGAACTATGGAAGAACATGAAGGTCACTTACGACAGGTAATGCAGTGCTTGAGGGAAAACCAACTTTATGCTAATTTGGCAAAGTGTTATTTTTTTCAATCAGAGGTAAACTATCTTGGTCATATAGTTTCAGGGGAAGGTGTATCCGTGGATCCTTCAAAGATCCAAGCCATTGTTGATTGGCCAGTGCCAACCAGCGTTTCTGAAGTTCAGAGTTTTATGGGTTTGGCCGGATACTACCGTCGATTTGTTCAAGGTTTTTCCCAGATAGGTCACCCGATCACTTCTCTACAGCGGAAAGGGAAGAAGTTTGTTTGGTCAGAACAATGTGAGTCAGCTTTTCATACCTTGAAGGAACTCCTTGTCAGTTCCTGATCCATCTAGAGATTTTATAGTATGCACAGATGCCTCTTTGGAAGGTATAGGTGCAGTGCTTATGCAAGATGGACGAGTGGTTGCTCATGAGTCTCGCAAACTCAAGAACCATGAGTTGAACTATCCAGTTCATGATTTGGAGTTGGCAGCTATAGTTCATGCTTTGGTTAGATAGCATCATTTTCTGTTAGGGTGTCGTTTTGAACTGCATAGTGATCACCGTAGTCTACAGTATATTTTCACACAACCAAATTTGAATGCTCGACAACGGAGATGGATGGAATTTCTCTGCGAGTATGATTTTGATGTTTGGTACATTCAGGGGAAAGAGAACATGGTGGCAGATGCTTTGAGTCGTAGGCAGCATGAAATTTTGGTATTGACCCTTCGAGTTGACTTGAGAGAGAGGATTCTCAGAGTTCTCCCTCAGGATACTTGGTATCAAGATGTTAGAACCATGATAGAGTTTGGAAGGCCTTTAGAGGGAAGATATTCTGGATATAATCTTGAGGCAGATGGACTTCTTCGTCACCATGGGCAGATCTATGTACCTTCTTTAGAGGGTCTTCACGTCTTGATCATGACTGAGGCCCATCGTGCACCTTATTCGGCACATCCAGGTGTCAAGAAGATGCACGCAGATCTTAGACAAATTTATCATTGGGAAGGTATGAAACGTGACATTTCTGATTTCGTGTCAAGGTGTTTAGAATGTCAGCGGGTGAAGGCAGAGCATCAGCACCCAGCAGGGCTTCTTCAACCTAATTTGATACCGGATTGGAAATGGGATATCATTTCCATGGATTTCATTGTTGGGTTGCCTGTCTCTTCATGTCGGCATGATGCCATCATGGTCATAGTTGATAGATTGACTAAGATTGCTCATTTTGTTCCTATTCGAGCTTCCTATATAGCAGCAGTGGTGGCATGGGTCTTCTTGGAAGAAGTAGTGAAACTGCATGGGGTTCCAAGGCGGATCATCTCTGATAGAGATCCTATCTTTACTTCAGCTTTGTGGACCTCACTTCAACATGCTTTGGGAACTCAGTTGAACTTTATTTTAGCCTATCACCCAGAGACGGATGGTCAGACAGAGAGAGTGAATCAGGTTTTGGAGGACATGCTTCGCATGTATGTTATGGACTAGCAGTTGCGTTGGGAGGATTATATCTACCTTGTAGAGTTTGCGTATAACAATGGATATCATAGCTCTATAGGTATGTCCCCCTTTCAGGCATTATCTGGTCATCCTTGCCGTACTCCTTTGAGTTGGGATCGGTTAGAGGATAGGGTGCTTATAGGTCCAGATATTCTTCGGGAGATGGAGCAACAAGTTGAGCGGATTTGAGAGCATTTGGTAGCTACACAAGATAGGCAGAAGAAGTATGCAGATGCTCATAGGATAGATCGTCAATTTTCTGTTGGCGACCGTGTGTTTCTGAGAGTGCATCCATGGAAGAGTCTGATCCGTTATTGGAAGGGTTCTAAGTTGGTGCCTCGGTTTGTAGGCCCTTTTGAGATTCTTGAGAGGATAGTTCCTGTTGCTTACCACCTTGCCTTGCCACTGAGTCTATCTCACATCCATGATGTCTTTCATGTTTCAGTTCTTCGACCTTATCACCATAATGTGACACATGTTCTTTATTGGAACTCTTTGCAGGTCGAGGACGGGCAACTTTCCATGGAACCCGTGCACATTCTTCAGCGTTGGGATTTAATCCTCAGGGATCGCACCATCGACCAGGTAAGGGTCCTATGGGACCCAAATGATGAGACCTCAGCAACTTGGGAGGATGCAGTGAAGATGAGAGAGTTATATTCATATTTGTTTTAGGCTTCCAGGAGTAAGCCTAGTCTTGGGGGGGAGAATGTAGTACCCTTACTCGTTTGAACTGATATTTTGTTCTTGTTATTCTCAGTGGATACATTATCATTTGTTATTCAGAATTATATAACATTGTTCCATGTTTTATCTGATTATGAGACATGATTTATTTGCAGTATTTATGTACTTACGTTTTATGGCATTATATGGTTCATTGCTATGTACTGACGCTTTACTTCATCTATGCACTGTGTGTTGTGTATCTGCGAGTGTATGGGATGCATGGGGATGATTTTCCTTCACTCATCTCGGTGAGACAGGGAATGTCGTGAATCTCCTTCATCGGTGTGTATGTTGAAATTTCTATATATGTATATATGCATGTGTGGTCGGTGATGCAGGATGTTGTAGGTACAAGTACCGGGTAGGTACGGGGTATCGTCTCCACCTAGCTACACAGGTCTGAGCGTGCCTTATATTTTCTGATGGAAGTGAAGGAGATAGTAGTTGACCCTATTTTGTTCAGTTACACTTGGGTGAGTGTCATCAGTTAGTCGTCCTGTCAGTCATTGACCTTCGTATTTTGTTGATTGATTTTTTTTGAGAAATCGCTTGATGTTTGCTTAGTTTGTGTGTTTAAGTGATTTTAATTATTGCATGTTATTGATAATTGTTACGTTTATTTCGTCTATATGAGGGATAAGTAGTTTGATATTTGGAAGAAAAAGAGTTAAGTGATCTAGCGACTTAGCGTTGTTTACAAAGGATGAGTTAATATCTTGGTATAAGTAGATGTGATTTCATTAATGAATGTTGTGTTTACAAATATATGAATTTCATATGCATGATAGTTCGATAATTGTGACTTGATCATTTGAGTATATATAAATATATTATATACATGGGGGCGACTACCAATTATATGTAGTTATTTGAAATAATGCTTAAGTGAATGAACTATCATTAGACAATATAGTCAATTCGAACTATTATGTTTTTGTATATGCATGTATATAATTAGAATTATAAATATATCATATTTAATAAACTTTTCGAACGTGTAATATATATAATTCAATTGTTTGAATATATATATGAAGAGCCACTCATTATAAATATTGGAAACCAAAATATACATTTACAAATATAATTTGCTAAGAAGGATTAATATTTAAATATTTATATTAATTAAAGTCATTAATTAATTATTAAAAATATAATAATGAAACTAAAATAAAACAAATTTTAAAAAGGTAATGGCGGGTTTTAAGTTTAAGTAAACTAATAATTATGGTGGTCGATAGTAATATCGACCACCCCCCTTAATAAAGGGAAGGGTCGGTATTACTACCGACTACCCTCCTCCCTTTCATTATACACATCTCCTCCCATTTTAAATAATGGCTTCTCCATGTGCAATGGACAACAACACCCCTCCTTCCTTTTTATGAAACATATTCCACGTTGCAAGATGAAACTTTCATGGTTAATGCTGTCCCAATCACCACGTAGCAGATCCAATACAGTAGTGGGCGAGTTTAAAGGTAAGTTGTTTGAATTAAGGTAGGTGTAGTTTAGGAGAAGTAGACTCCACCGACTACCCTCCTCCTTTTTATACCACGTACTCCCTCTTCCCATTATCACTGCAGTAGCGGGCAATGACACCTCTCGCTGTTCAGAGCAATAATCTACCACTTCTCCACGTTGATTCACTCACCGCCTAAGTAGAAAGTGACACCAATTTATATGCAACCGTATCCATTTAGGTATGTCGTGGAAGGAATTAATGAAGGGTTAAGAGGTAATGTAGGGAGTAACTTGGAGAATAATGTGGTATATCAACCCACGTAAACCCATCCATATCCACCATTATCAACGTGTATTAGATAGTTATTTAATTTGCTCATTTTTAGGAAGTTATTTTTAGTAAAGTCGACTTAGTCTTGGAGTTAAAAGCCTCATGGATAAATTATTAATATGGACTTAACCACTTTAGTGGTGTGGTGTCATGAAATGTTTAAATGCATAACTTTACATGGTAAACACATAGGTGTTCATATACGATTAGGACTGTTATGATGCAATTAGATCTTGAGTGGTGTCACTTAGAGTCAATCCACCTCTAGTAGAGGTAGCCTGAAAGTAGGAAAGAGGGTAGATGACAACCTTATATATAGACCATTGAGTTGGAAGAGAAGGAGAGGGGAGAGGCAATGAAGGATTGGAGAGAAGTCATTTGTGGCATCCAAGGAAGGACGGTGGATTGTAGAAAGAAGAATAGAGTTAGAGAGGATAGTGTTTTTATAGTATCAAGAGAGTTGTTTAGAGAGGATAGTGTTTTGATAGTATCAAGAGAGTTGTTTGTTTGTTTTTTGATAGAGTTGGAAAGTATTGGTGAAAAGGATCGCTAGCAAGGCGCATTTATTGGCAAGAGGGCGTTAAGGTCTTGCATATTGATCAACACTTCAAATAGGTCAGGAATTTCTTAGTTTACGATCATTAATATTTACAATCTCTGTTATATGTCATGTTATTGTCTTGCTTATGAAATAGTTATGGTTGTGTTTTATTTATCATTAGGGATTGTTAAATAAAATCATATAATAGAAGTTGTGATTACGTTATGACTATAGAAGTGGAATAGTGTTTAAGTTCAAATTTCACACTTGTTATTATATGGAAGAAATGTATTATGTCTTATTGCAACACTTCCTTGATGAAATAAATATATCTATTTTAATCTTCTTCTATTGTATAAATGGAAATTATTAAGGTGGCGTACCTATAGTAGTTGACAAGAGTAATTGAACTCTTTAAACTTGTCAATAAGTGTAAAATTCAGTGTTATACTGACCATATTGTTCTTCGTGTCTTGACAATGTATATTCATATTGCAAGTTAATTTTGTGATAGGTGTTGGTATGTAAGATTACCTTGTTTTATATGGTGCTCGCAACTAAGTACATTAAGTCATGTTCTCAATATGTCTTGTGTACTGTGTCTTGGCCAGTTATTTAGATGTATAACCTTAAGGAAATGAGCCACTATGAGTTGTTTGTAATGGTCAACCTTAGGTTAGTAATTATGTATCTTTCATTCGAGGTAGGTCAAGATTGGGAATGGCTGTCTGTGTCGCCATAGAGTTCTATAGATAGAACTAACCCATAGTGTCCTAAGAGAGAGAGTGGCTTTCGAGCGGGGGTCGTGCCCAAAGTGGTAACAGGATAACCTGTTGGAAGTTGGTTAAGAAAGTGAAAATCTAATAAATGACTAGGGAAGGGTAGAATAAATGTTAAATAAAACAATGTGCCTCGCACATAGGTGAGTGCTAGTACAAGACTCGTAATGTAGCGAGAAGGCCTGGAATGGCAAACTTACCACCTTGTCTTCGAGAGAGGATTGGTAAGGTCCGCATGAGTCTTAGTTGGAATCGAAGGTTCGGGAGAGGTTACCAGGATAACCCAGGATGGGGGCCGGGACCTATGGAGGTTGTACCATGGTATCCACCGTAAGACATGCGATGACACTTTCTCCTTAGAGTCACTAGTGTTTTGTGAGTTGGGTCACATGATTGTAAGTGGAGTCTTGTAGTCCTTTCGTTCTTGTTTCATTTTGCTTGCTTGAGGGTTATCTACTATCTCCAGCACGGTGGGGTGGTTCCCTTTCGGAATCACATGGTCGGGTGGTAGTGTCACTTCCCATCGGATGTTCTGGTAGGTATCTTCGGACGAGGAAGGACTTCGCTGATGCTCTTGGATTGTGATTCATGTACCGACTCATGTTCCTATTCATTATTCAGTTGAAAACTAGAGATTTTTAAAAGAAACTATATGTAACTTTCATTTTGTAACATTTTAGCTCATGATGTAATTTCTTTTTGAAAACATGTATTTTTGAATATTGAAAGCAAAGAAATATTGTAATATATGCTACTTCAATTACTGATTTCTGATGTATATGATTGCTTGAAGTATTTTAGATTCTTTCATTGTGGTGATTTTATTTTAAATATTTAATTTACGAAGTAATATTCATTGGTAACCCTTAGGAAATTCAGGTGTTAGACTTCCACTATGTTATTAGATGTGCTAAGGTTCAATTCATGCACTTAATCAAAAAAAAAAAAAAAAATTATTTCACCCTTAGTTGCATAGATCATGATGTTTTCCTTTAGGGTTCTTGATGGGGCATTACACCTCTCACAAATTAAATATTTCTAAATATTCAATTGATCAATTATCTTCAACCAATTTAACAAACTAAAAGGACACATGGCATTTGCAACAGTAAATATTCCTAAATATTTAATTAATCAAATATCTTCAACAAACTTGGAAGAGACACATGGCATCTTCAACCAATTGAGGACACTTGGAATTCCTCTTTCCTCTCCTTCCCCCACATAGCCTTTGTTTTCTCTTAAGGGAGCAAGATTCACTTTTCTCTCTAACCTCTCCATCTCCAACCATTCATTTCCTCAAATCAAATATGGACCATTCATCTTTGTCACCTAGGACACAAGCCTTGGAAAATCCATAAATAAGACTTCATTTTAGTAAATCAAGCTCTCACTATTCTAGAAGCATTTTTAGCAATTAAGAATATTATAAATCTTTTAGCATTTTCATTTCATAATTAAAGCATTATCATTAGCATAAATCAATATAGAAGAATTTTTAATATCACGTAGATCTTAATTTGCATATCATCCATCTTCTTTTCATATTAGTGAGGGAAGTAATTCTTGCATTTGAACATAATCTCATTCTCTAGGTTGTCATTCTAAAAGCCAAGTGCACGAAATCTGAGAGTGAGCACGACTTAAAGAATCCTTGGAGATAGAGAAAAATGGGACGTTCATAAGAAGATTGAATTTGAATTTGATTTTCTTAATTTGCTTTCCATATTTGTCTCATTGATGTGTTTTAGGATTAAATTGGATTGACATGTAATTCTACAGCAGCATAGGGATTATAAATTTAAAGGTAAGTCCTAAAAAAAATTTAAATTAGAGTAAGGAATTGAATAACATTTTGTACAATTATAAATTGAGAAAAAACCAAAAACATTCCAGAGCATTGAGACCTACACACACTACATTACTAATATAGATTTCCTTATTATGCATCTTGAGTTTTGTGTATGCCTAAAATATTTTCATACTAATTTTGGAAATAATAAGGGTCTAAAATTAGTCTCATGAAAGTTGCATGTACTTCAATCATGCAAATAAATCTCCCATACATATCCTATAAGTTCACCTTAAATAAAATTTAACTATCCTAGCATAAGAAAATGATTTGAGAGGAGAATGTCTAGTAGAACAAAAATACATCATGCTAGACATTACATACAGATAGTTCAATAGAGTTACAAGGCTAGTCAAAACCAATTGCAATATAAATTCCACAAAAGTGTCCTCTATAAAGGTGGCATTTCATGTTTAGGGTTCAAATTCAAGGAGTAGTCTTGGGATGTATCTAGCATTTTAATAAACCACACCAACTACCATCGTCATCAAAGAGCTAAACATTTACTAAAATCCCATTTAATATATTATTTACTTGTGACATTGCTTACTCAAATTAGAATTTTTTATTATCTAGGGTCTAATTAGTGTATTAATAAATTTTATTATTACAATTTATTTATATATTATAGGGAAGGAAATTTTCTTCTCTATGTTTTAGTAAACCTTGAATTGTTGAACCACCCTATTTTTTATCATAAGGTTATGCAGTTTTAATTTTTTATTTTAATCTAATACCTAAATCTTGGACGATCTGCATTAGTACCTACTACAATAATTTCAAGATCATTCTCATGGATTATAGTTCTTGTAGTACAATTAATAATTTCATGGTATATAGTACACCATAGAAGCTCCTAAATTCTTGTAGTTATACAAGGATGGTATCTTCCACTTTCCATAGATGTTTCACACACTCTAATAGTTGCACAAAATATTATGTGCAAAATTAGACTTAGTGGTGAACATAATTCTATAAAACCTTATTTATTTTCTACCATGGCCTTAGTGGGCTCTAAGGAGCCTCCATAAGACATCCTAAAGCCTAACTCACACTAGACATCATTATTTTTTTTTAATGTTATGCTTCAAACATTAAACAATGTATTCATTGTAGTAAACTAGGTAGTACTTTGAAGGCTTTCACTATATCACATCATCTATGAACACATCACACTTACCAGCCATACCCCAAAATAATCAAAATATGGTGTATCACACATGGAAGTAGTTCAACTTCCATAACTATAAACAATTCAACTTCCATAATGAATCTTCTTCCTCAAACCATCTAATTATATATGAATTGGGTGGCTTGTTTAAGCCTCAGAACTAGAAAATTATGAATTCTACGATAAATTTACACATGTAGGTAACTAGATTAGTCAATCATGCAATCATTGGTTATAAACCAAATTTGTATATGTTGCATCTAGAATTTATATTCACATCTACCATGTAGCCATTATGTGCCTTAAACTAAGTGATTGAGATAAAATGTAATTTCAATAGTTCCCATGATATATTGATCATAACAAACTAATATAATATTGTTAGGTAAACGTTCTTTATCTTTTTAACATGGATTTGAAGTGGAGAACATTAAAAACCAACCCATATTTTCATTTCTTATAATGTTGTAGTGAAACGATAAAGGTAATGGGCCACATATTTGGCTACATAGTTTCACTCCTACTTGTTGATCTTATAATGATTAAAGTGGTCCATTATATTTTGTTACCTCTTCAGGTAGCATGTGTTGAACAAACCGGAATACCAAGAGGGGGGTGAATCAATATTCTTAAAATAAAATATTCTGATAGTCTAAACCTTGATTTGATATCAAATATCCTTAGCAAGAAATGAAGTATGCAGTAGAAATAAAATGCAAAACATACACATCCATAATAGAGACACCAAGAAGATGTGGTGAATATTTTCTTTAAGGTAAAATATATTGTTGAGGCTAGATTTTAACATCTCTTTAGTCTCCTTGTTCAAGTTGAGAAGTGTGAACGGAACCCTACTGTTCCCAATTCCTTATCTGAAGTAGTTAATGAAATAATTAAGAATAACAATTTGAGTTTGAGTCTCTATTTGGAAATCAACCTTTGGAAGACTTTCTTTATAGAATTGAAGGAGAAGTATAAGAGAATTTTTTAGAAGTGTAAGTGAAGCATTCTTTCTTTTTCCGTGCAAATCTTCCGGTAACTTTTTTGTAGTTACCCTTTTTCCTTGATATCAAAGGGGGATAGATATGAAATATTGAGTATCGGGGAAAAACATTGAGTTTTGAATTTTAGAATCTTGAAGAGATAAGGAAGCATATCTAAGGGGGAGTTATGGGAAGTTTTTTTTATGAATTTTTTTCAATCAATGACATTGGGGATATTTTTATATGTGAAAAACCCAAATGGGAAAAACCACAGAGAGGGTTAACTCTCAAGATAATATAACTAGTTATATGGGATTACAAAAGAGGCTCATTGTTGGAGGAATCACTACCTAGATTACAACGACTTGCAATCGAAAAGGCTCACTGCCAAAAAATAAAGAAATAAACTAAGAAAATTGCATCTACATATGCATGGGATCAATTCCTATTAAGCTCAGATAACACACCAATTGTTTGCAGTAGATTCAGTTAAGACACTTTGCTATCTGTCTACTCCAAAATACCATCGCATTAGATATATCCTTCTCCTTTTCTCATTCCACAACAACTTCCTCACTTTATCACTTACTACCTTACTCTTCACTTACTTCATCACAACTCATACATCTCTTCCTTCGCTGATATCTACAAACATAATGTGATTATTATATGTCAAAGGAATATAAATCAAGTTAGCTTAAATAACATTTTCCCAAATTATATTTCAATGGTCAAATCACATGCTACAAACATTAGAGAAAAATAAAAACATAATCCTTTAAGGTCCACTTGACCCAAAATAAGAATATCCTTGAATTTCCACAATAACATGCTACCGGAGCACAAAGAACATGATCCAACTCAGGACTAGGAGGTTAAAGACATGAACAAAAAACCATCAAAATATTATCATCAAAAACCAAGAAACCAGAGGAAACTAAATCACATAGAACTACTCAACACTGCATGAGCAAATTTACTTTTGGAGCACAAAATCTGGAGAATGACTTCTGGAGTACCAAAACCACAAATACAACAATCATATCAAAATTGCACTACCATATTTACATTAAGACTCAAATGTGGAGGACTACACTTCTGAAATAAGCTAACTGAACACTGTCGGACTACATGAACGACCGGAGAACGAAACCACTTGCCACAACAAATCACCAAATCTCTCATATCAATATAAACGCATCCACAAACTAAAAATAAATATTTTCAAAGCAAAAACATATCTGCAATACATCAACAACAACTAGGATCTATCATCTGCATCATACATACTTATCTTCTACTTTTCTGCATTACATCATACATACCTATCTTCCACTATTCTTCATCACATCATAATACCTATCTTCCACTATTTTGCATCACATCCAGACCAATTTAGATCACCGGGTTTGAAATCAATGACAACTAAGACTAGTATTTTTGACAATCTCCCCTAATGTCATTGATAAAAAAATGTTCATAACAAAAATTTCCCATAACCTCCCCCTTAGATAATTCTTCCTTATTTCTCCAAGATTCTAAAATTCAAAACTCAACGTTTTCCCCAATACTCAATATATCATATCTCTCCCCCTTTGACATCAAGGAAAAAGGGTAACTACAAAAAGGTTACCGAAAGATTTGCACAACAAAAGAAAGAATTCTTCACTTACACTTCCAAAAAATTCTCTTATACTTCTCCTTCAATTCTATAAATAAATTCTTTGAAAGGTCCATTTCCAAATAGATACTCAAACTCAAAGTGTCATTCTTAATTATTTCATCAACTACTTCAGATAAGGAATTAGGAATAGTAGGGTTCCATTCACACTTGTCAACTTGAACAAGGAGACTGGATAGATGTTCAAACCTAGCCTCAACAATCTCTTTTACCTTCAAGAAAACATTCACGACATCTTCTTTTTTCCTTTGACAGAAAATAAGATCTGGCTACAAAGAGTTAATTTTCTTTCTTTGAGAACCATCTGCATCACTAAATGTAGCATCCTAAAATTGTGACACTTGCAATTTCAACTGCATTTGGGTCTTCACGATGGTGGCGCAATGTTGAACCTGAATGGAGACCCTGAAACCTGTTTATAACACCAAAAACTGCATTTTTCTACACCCTGGCCTGATCCCTCCTTGCACCCTGCTGTCCCAGGAGGTGGGACCATGGCGCCCAGCGCCCTGGTCCTTCTGGACTAGGGCGCCCAGCGCCCTGGTCCCCCAGGACCATGGCACCCAGTGCCCTAGTCCTTGGCCCTATTTTGGGCCCGGTCTCTTTTGGGCATCGGGTCTTTAAGTTTGCAATTCGGGAAATAATGTTTCCTGGTCAGCCTAAGGTCGGGAAAATCAGTCTATCAGCCCTAATTGACAAGTATATAAACTACATTTCCCCTCCCATTTGAGGAGGTAAGAAAGAAGAAGACATATGTGTGCAAAAGGTGGAAGCGATATTCAAACATTCAAACATTCAACCATTCAAGCATTCCTTCAAACAATTGAGCATTCTAAGTCTCCATTCAAGGCTAGGTGTTGCATTCAAGACAAGGATTCAACCATTGAAGAGGAGATCACTTACAACATACAAAATACAAAATTCATTACACCTTCACATGTAAGAATACAAACATTCTTACAACAAGGTATTAGTACTTGTTTACATTACAAACATTTACATTTACAACATTCTCATTTCTTGGTTAATTCCAAAACCGGGGTTTGACCTAAAGGCAAACCCCTCATCCCTAACCCCCCAATCATCCTCTCTTTTCTATGTGTAGGTTGTAGGTACGTGGCTGTAATTGAAGATCTGGAATCCTTGTGCAGAGACGAACGATTCCCCCTTCGTTTCGCAGATTTTTCGGAGGACCGTGTGCACACCGGGCGCCATCGTCCCGTCAACTTTCGCTCAAATTTGCAGGGCAGCACCATCTCGACATTTTATTGCTAATTCAAAGTCCGCAGCTTTATCCCATATCCCTATCTCTGTTTATAAGTGAATCTTTCCTACTTTACATGCATTCCTAGTTCAATCTTTCTATCTACATTCTTTACAAAAGAGGGTAACCTTGATGTCACAACCCTTGAAACTCATTTCGAATCCAATCTTGCATTGTGTGGGATTGGATCTTGTGGGTTTCAACCCCTCTTTTGAATGTAAAGTCTCTCCTAAGTGAAAACCATCAACCCTAGTGACTCTCCCTTCTCTCTCCTTGGAGATTGGGGAGGGGAGAACAACTAGGGTTCGATTTTTTCCGCTTTACACTAAAAATGCTATTTTCTCATGGAATTTAATTTAAATTCAATAGAATCAACCTTAGCTTTAAAATTTTCAATAGCCATAGGCCACTGGAGATAATATTTGTATACTCTACCTAGTTTTGCAATATAGTCTATCATATCCTTAATATATTTTGAGCATATGCACACTTATTTACCATATCATCTTGGACTTCATCTTTTGCAACAGATTCCTTAAGAGGCTACTTCAAGCAATCTTTAAGAACTTCACATAGGACATCTGACAAGATGTCTACAATATTACTAAGAGAAATATTGTTCCAGACCAATTAGTCAACTAGAACTTCTTCAATCTAATATTTGATTGTAAGAGGGTCGCACAAGCCACAAATCTCCAATCTTCTTTATTCCATCAACTTCCTTAAGCATACTCAAAATGTTCTCAATGGTGTGGGGTCATCTTCCTCTTTACTACCTTCAACTAAAGTGAATTTTTCCTTAGCCATTGAAGGTGGTTCCAGACCATCTAGGGAAATAATTTATTTTTCTTCTTCACCTTTCATCTTTTTCATTGTTGGGAAAATGGTGTCTCAACCTTGCATTTACATGAGGTTACTATTTATAGTAAGTTTTCATTTCAGCATGAAATAGTGCAAAATTCTCCCAAAAGCTTTTGGTTGGCTAGATAAGCATTCTAGTAAAGTTTCGTCACAAGATCACAGCTAGTTTTGAAGATATTAAAGTTTCCATTTTGGAGGGGTCCAATGAAAGGTTTAAATTTTATTTTGAGGACTTTAGAGGCCCTAAAATTACCTATAAAGTGGGTGTAAATGGAATAGAGGTTTACAAGGCAATAGAGCACTTCACGAGCTTTCCTACACTTCAAACGGTTCGTCAATATGACACACGGTTCTCAAGTCATGGCCTCCAAAAATTTGTACTCCTAAAATAGGAAAATATAAAATACATCGATCACATAAATGAGTTTTAAAAGGGAGGGACACATGTCATAGGGAATCTAGATGGGAGATAAGGTCGGCCACACCTTATTGAGTGGTTTTAGCCCCTGGTTTTGTAATATCGTTTGATGGTTTCTTGTATTGTATCTCCTTTATATGAGGTATGTGAGATAGAGATTGTGTGTAAGAGTCTTATGGCTATTGAGTTACCTTTAAATATCTGATTAGTGGTACTCCTATGAAGAGATTTCTCTACAAGTATATTGTAATCTATTTTTTATTGTTGAATAATATATTGGGTGGTTTTTGGAGTGGGGTTTTTCTCCTGAAAGGGTTTTCCCCATGTAAATCACTGTGTTATGGTTTGAATGTTATTATATCTATTTCTATTTTTTGTAACTGTTGTGACGATTTGTTAAAAAAATGCATTGCCCTCCTCTCAAGGTTAGTGTAGGAAGTTGTTCCGCTACTTAACTTCCTTACAAGTGGTATTAGAGCTTGATCATCTTTGGTTTCAGTTGTAGGTTGCTGGGTTTTTTGAACTAATCTAGAATTGAGTGGGAGCTTGTGTAGAAGACACTTTATGGTCTTGTTGCAAGAATTTTCAGATGGAAAGTTCGTCAGGGAAAATAGAGGTGCAGTAATTTGATGGAATAAATTTTGAGATGTGGAAGATGAAGCTAGAAGATCTGCTAATAGATCGAGATCTATGGGATGTTGTTGATGCGAATGTCCAAAGGCCCTCAAATCATACTGCAGTGGATTAGTATGATATTATCGACCAAAAAGGCAAGGGTCTAATTACACTGTGCTTGGCAGATTTTATCCTGATCAATGCCCATGAAGAAAACACTACAAAGAAGCTATGGACTACGCTTGGTGAAATGTATCAAGCAAAATTTTTGTTAAATCATATTTTCTTGAGGAACAAATTATATTCCTTAAAGATAAAAGAGGGTGGACAAATTGTAGACCATCTGGAAGCATTCAATATGTTGGTGTCTCAATTAGTATCTGTCAGTGTTAAGAAGAATGAAGAGGAGAAATGTCAGATCTTGCTTTGTTCTTTACCTGATTCTTGGGATTCTCTTCTTATAGCTATCGATATTACTTCTATTGTTTTGAAGTCTAAAGATGTGGTGGGTGCCCTACTCAATGAAGAGATGTAGAGGAAGGTATCCCTCAGTTCAAAGGATGTCCTAATTGTTCATGGAAGACCTAAGGAAAAAGGCAAGAAGAATGAGAAGTGTGATAAGTCCAAATCGAGAGGGAGATCAAAATCTCCTAGAAATTCCAAAGTCATTTGCTGGAATTATGGTAAACTAGGTCACATCTATAAGGACTGGAAAGAAGAAAAGAAGAAGAAAAAGAAGAAGATTGATTTTGATTCTGGGTCTGAGAAGGAAGATGGTGATGCATTTATTGCAGCTTTAGTGACTCATGCAGGTAATGATGCCTGGTTAATTGACTGAGGTACATCTTTTCATATGACTGCCAATAGACATTGGTTTCTTAATATTAAGAATTTAGTGGAGGTAAGGTGTACTTAGGTGATGATTCACATTTAGATATTGTTGGTCAAGGTAAAGTTAGAATTAGGTTTTCTGATGGTAGAATAAAAAGAATTAATAGTGTGTTGCATATCCCTAAATTAAAATGAAATCTGTTATCTATGAGCAAAGTGATAGATCTGGGTGTGCACGTAGTCTTTTCTAAAGCAAGATGTAAGATGATTAAGAGTGCTATGGTAATTTCTAGAGGTGTCAAGTTCAACACTTTGTATAAGCTAGATGCATACACTGTTGAGTGTAATAGAACTTATTTAAAAAGTAAATATGTGGAAGATTTGAGGGTTTCACCTTCAACAGATGGAAATGGATTTTGGGTAGCTAAGGGTTCTCTTTCTTCTGAAGCAAAGTTACCTATAGAGAAGACTATGTTATGGCACTAGAGGTTTGGCTACATTGGAGAAAAGGGTCTAAAGACCTTGAAAAATAACAACCTTGTTGAAGGTTTAAATGATTGTAATCTTGACTTTCATTTATGTGAGCATTGAATTTATGGAAAATAAAACTGCATTCAGTTTTACTCGAGTTCTCATAAAACTTGTGGTGTTTTGGATCTTATTCATTTTGATGTTTTTGGTCTTGTAGATATTCCTTCAATTGAAAAATCCACATATTATGTTGCATTTATTGATTATTTTAGTAGAAGGACATGGGTATATTTTCTAAAGAGTAAATGTAAATTTTTCAATCGATTTAAATAATTTAAAGCAATGGTTGAGTTGCAAACTGGAAAGAAAATTAAATGTTTGAGGACAGATAATGGCGGTGAATTTTTCTCTAATGATTTTGATATATTTTGTAAAAACTTTGGCATGAATAGACAGAAGAGAACTCTGTATTCTCCTCAATAGAATGGAGTTGTTGAAAGAATGAACATGATGTTGATGGAGAAGGATAGGAGTATGCTGAGTGGTGCTGGTCTAGAACAAATTTTTTGGGCTGAAGCAATTGCCACTGCTTGCCACCTAATTAACAGGTCTCCTACATCAACCCTTGTTGATAAAATGCCTATGGAAGCATCTTCGGGTCACTAGCCTTCATTGAGACATCTTAGAGTTTTTGGTTGTGAGGCATATGCACATGTGCCAAAGGAGAAGTGGACAAAGTTGGAGAACAAGGTTGTGAAATGTATCTTCATTGGGTATAGTTATGGTGTGAAAGGATACAAGCTTTGGGGCCCTATTGCACAAAGGGTAATTCTTAGTAGAAGTGTTATTTTTAGAGAAATTAAGTCTCCTTCTATTACATTGCAGCCATAATAGACTAAAAAGGAATATGTGATTCAATTTCCTTCTACACATAAAAGAGTTGAATCAATAGCCCTAGATAGGCAAGAAGTTGAGGAGAGCTCATCTAGCTTTGAATCTTCAGAAGAGGAGGAAGAACCTCCAACTCAACTTGTTTGAAGGTCTACAAGACATAGACAACCACCTGAAAGGTATTCACCTGATTACTAGAGATGTATTTTTGCTTTGAATACTAATATGGATGAAACAAAATCTATAGAAGAGGCTTTAGGTATGAATGATGCAGAATCCTATAAGATTGGTATGGAAGAAGAAATGACAGCTTTGAAAAAGAATGACACATGGGATCTTGTACCATTTCTTGAAGGACGAAAACCTATTGGTTGTAAATGGGTGTTCAAGAAATAGATTGGTTCAAATGGGAGCATTGATAAGTATAAAGTTAGGTTGGTTGCAAAAAGCTACTCTCAGGTTGAGGGGGTTGATTATGGTGAGATATTTTCTCATGTTGCCAAAAATGACATCCATTAGATTTTTGCTTTCTATTGCTGCTAATTATGATTTATAGGTTGAGAAAATGGATGTGAAAACTACTTTTCTTCATGGTAATTTGGAGGAGGATATTTATATGACATAGCAAGAGCACTATGTGTTATAAGGTAAAAGTAATTTGGTCTGTAAATTAAAGAAATTTGTGTATGGCCTCAAACAGAGTCTTGGGATGTGGTACCAAAAATTTGATATATATGTGTTGAGTTTGGGATTTGAGCATTCTAAATAAGATTGATGTGTTTATTATAAATTTGATGGTGATCCTTTCATGTACATTGTATTGTATGTTGATGATATGTTATTCATTGGTAAAGGGAAAGGTATGTTTTAAGAACTACAGTCTCAGCTCGCTGCTAAATTTGAAATGAAAGATCTTGGTGTAGGGAAACACATTCTTGGGATGAAAATTAGAAAAGATAGAGTGAACAGAAAGGTATGGCTAGGCCAAAGTAAGTATGTGAATTCAGTGCTACAAAGGTTCAATATGCAGGAATATAGACCATTGTGTGTTCCTTTTATAGTTGGAACAAAATTATCTGTTGCAGATTGTCCTACATCCCCATCAGAGATGGAAGACATGAGCAGAGTGCCTTACCAAAGTGTAATTGAAGTTTGATGTATGCTATGGTTTGTACTAGACCGAACATTGCCCAAGCAGTGGGAGTTCTTTCCAGATATATGTCTAATCTTGGTAGAGTTCATTGGGATGTAGTCAAAAGAGTCTTTATATATTTGAAGGGTACCTTAGAGTATTATTTGTGTTATCATGGTAATTTATTTGGAGATTTGATTTCCCTTGATATTCATGGTTATGTGGATTTAGAATGGGCATGTAATATAGATAGCAGAAGATCCACCAATGCTTATGTGTTTACTTTATTTGATGGTGCAATTAGTTGGATGAGTAAGTGACAGGCTATGGTTGTTTTTTCCACTATTGAAGCAAAGTCTATGAAATCTACTCATGCTTGTAAATAATCTATTTGGCTTAATAGGTTGTGTTCATATATTGGAATAAAACAAGGAGTCGTGATAGTTTCGTCTAATAGTTAGAGTGCGATCTGCCTAGCTAAGAACCCGACATTTCATGCTCAGACCAAACATGTTGATGTTTAGTATCATTTTGTCAGAGATATGGTCAAAGATGGTAGGGTGAAGTTGGCTAAGGTAGAAACTTTGATGAATGTTGTAGATTCTTTAACTAAGGCTTTGAGCACAGAGAAGTTCAGATGGTTTTCGAAGTCTATGGGCCTCATGGCCCCTAGCAATTGATTTCTTGTGTTGATACTCCCTTTGCTCTTGCAAGGTGTTCAACAAGTGGGAGATTTGTTGGGAAAATGGTGTCTCAACCTTGCATTTACATGAGGTTACTATTTATAGTAAGTTTTCAGTTCAGCATGAAATGGTGCAAAACTATCCCCAAAGCTTCTGGTAAAGCTTCATCACAAGATCACGACTATTTTTGAAGATATTAAAGTTTTCATTTTGGAGGGCCTAATGAAAGGTTTAAATTTGATTTTGAAGACTTTAGAGGCTTTGAAATACCTTGAAAAGTCTATGTAAATGGTGTAGTGGTTTATGAGGCAATAGAGCACTTCGTGAGCTTTCGACGCTTCAAATGGTTCGTCAATATGACACACAGTTCTCAAGTTATGGCCTCTAGAAGTTTGTACTCCTGAAATAGGAAATATAAAAGACATTGGACACATAAATGAGTTGTAAAAGGGAGGGACATATCATAGGACATCTAGAAGGGAGATAAGGTTGGCTACACCTTATTGGGTGGTTTTAGCCCATGGTTTTGTAATACCATTTGACAGTTTCTTGTATTGTATCTCCTTTATATGAGGTGCGTGAGATAGAGGTTGTGTGTAAGAGTCTTATGGCTATTGAGTTATTTCTGAATCATTGATTAGTGGTACTCTTGTGAAGATATTTCTCTGTAAGTATATTGTAATCTATTTTTTATTGTTGAATAATATATTGGACGACTTTTAGAGTGTGGGATTTTTCTCTCGAAAGGGTTTTCCCCACATGAATCACTGTGTTATGGTTTGAATGTTATTATATCTATTTATATTTTTTGTAACTATTGTGATGATCTATAAAAAAATTTACATTACCCTTCTCTCAAGGTTAGTGTAGGAAGTTGTTTCTCTACTTAACTTCCTTACATTCATTTGTTCTGGAGAAGACACAATTTTTTTGATTTTTTATTTCTACTATTGGAGGAGGGACTCTCCTCATGAGCACTAATAATGCTAGGAACTGGACCAAAGAACAACTTCTTCTGAAGGTTTATGAAGTGATCCTTACATCCTTGATGTATATCAACTAAACAAGCTAGATATCTATAAATTTTCTTTCCAATAGAAACATTTGATTTTGAAAATATATTCTCCTTCAAGGGTAAAGATCTTGTGAAATAAAGAATTAATCACACAATAAAGGAACCAAACCAAAATGAATATCCCTAATCTTTGGTCATCTTAATATTTTTTGCTAATTGTATCCACAACAAGTCACACAAATCAGAGTTTTTTACATTCTTTCACCATTAGATGAGAAATATATACTGCAATTGTCAAAGTAGAACCTTCTCTATTTATAAAATAGATTTTGTAAGAAATTCCATATGAAACATACCTTACAACAAGGCCAATGATAGTATCAATTATTAATGCCCATTGATCACCTATGGTGCCAATTAGGGTTTCAACTTCTTTGTTCTTGATTGATTTCTTTATCAAAATGGGTCTATTATCAAACAAACCAGAAACTACAAGAATTGGTTCTTTTGAAATTTGATAAGGCTTATCCAACATCATATGATCATCATCAATATAGGTCAAAACAAATTTAATCATTTCCTCATGTGCAAACCATAGAAAATCACTCCAAACATCCAAACCTTTATACCCTAAATGTTTGATTTTCTACGAATCATCTTCTGACAAAGAACTTCCCAAAAATTTTATTTTCTCATGATTGTATTCCTCTAATTGCACATTTTCAATTGTTTGAACATTCCTATTGCTAGATTCGCCTACAACTGACTCCTTAGAATCCATAGAGAAAAAATATGAAAATTTCCTTTTATACAAACTTCACTTTGAATCTCCTTCTACTCTCCAAGTGCTCTACTCTTCAAATTCTTCAATTCACAATGTAAAAATGATCTATTTGACTTATTAAATGTCTTATCGTAGTGAACCGATCTTTGTACTTCAGCATACCCAATCCACCTAAGAATATATCAAGAACAACACTAAAAACATAAGACACTACATGCATCTCTTTCATGCAAGGGGATACAAATAGATATTTCTTTGAAACTCCCCCAAGCCAAATCTACAGGATCAATTTCTGGAAGAAGAAGCACCAACATCGAATTCAAGTGCAATAGACTCAATTGATTCTTTCTTTCTCCGTACCATATAATTCTTCTTCTTAAGATCATTATATTTCACCAGAGCATTCACATTCCTACATTTGTTAACAAAATGTCCATATTTGTTGCAATTGTAACATTTTACATTCCCTATCTTGAAATCATCTAATTTATTCTAAATCTACATTGATTAGCTTTATGACCAAATTTGTAGTATATGTGACAATAAACTTGAAAGGGCTTATTTATAAGTGATCCATTTACTCCATTCACAAACTATCTATAGCTTTTATAATTCATGACTTGATTACTACAATTATTAGCCTTATGTCTTAAACTTCTACATGTAAAGCGTTGAATATTCTAATTTACATTGCACCTTCAATCTATAGGTTTATGTCCAAAATAATTGCATTGAAAACAATAACCATTAAATGATGAGTATCTTTGAGCATTAGGTTACTGAATCAGAGGTTTGTTTATAGTAGGTCCAGGATTCTAGACTATGTTTGAATCTTCAAGATTCTTCTCAGCTTCCATTTTTTCTTACCCTTTAATTTTGTCACTATGTTTTGAACATTCACCAGAAAATCCTAAACCTTCTTTATCCTTGTGAGATTTCTCGATGGATAAAAGTTTTTCCAATAATGCACTACTTTCACTAACTTTCACTTCTGACTTCAGCTTCAATAATTCTTGTTCCATCTTCCCATTTTTTTCTGACTTTAGATTGATTGTATCATTCAAGATTTCCTCAAATTTCCCTTTCTTCAATCTACAACTTCAGGTTCACAATAGTCTCATTTACTTGCTTCAATTCCTTGTTAACTGTTCAATGCCTTACTTTAAACTTTAGGATTTGATCTCTTAGCTTCTTCACACATTCATTTGCTACCTTAACATTCTCTTTCAAGTCTTCATTCTCAAATTTCATACTCTAAATATCTTCAAGGATTGTGTTCAATTCTTCATCAAAATAATATTCTCCATCCATATCCATAGGATCCATTTGTTCAAATCAAGATCTCCCTCAAGCAATTATGCTAGCAACAAGGGACCAAGCTCTGATACCAATTGTTGAACAAACTAGAATACTAAGTTGGGTGAATAAGTATTCCTAAAATAAAGCACTTTGATAATTTGAAACTTGATTTTATCTTAGATGTCCTTAATAATAAATGAAGTATGCAATAGAAATGAAATGCACAACAATCACAACCATAATAGAGACACCAAATTTTTATACATGGAAAACCCAAATGGAAAAAACCATAGAGAGGGTTAACTCACAAGATAATATGACAAGTTATATGGGATTACAAAAGAGGCTCACTACTAGAGGGCTCGCTACCTAGATTACAATGGCTCATTTTCAGAAAAGGCTCACTGCAAGAAAATAAAGAAATGAACCAATAAAATTGCATCTACAAATGCATGGGATCAATTCCTATTAAGCTCAAACAACACAATAATTTGTTGCACTAGATCTGGCTAAGAAACTTTGCAAATCACTTTACTATCTATTTGCTCCAAAATATTGTCTCACTAGATCTATCCCTCATTTTCTCATTTAGTAATAACATTCTCACTTTATCGCTTACTATCTGACTCTTCACTTACTTCATCGTAATTCATACATCTCTTCCTTCTCTCATATCTCTCAAGCATAATGTGATCATATATGTGTGTGTGTGTGTGTGCGTGTGTGTGTGTGAATAGGAATATACATCAAGTTGACTTCAATAATATTTTCCCAAATAATATTTCAATGGTCAAATCACATTCTACAAACACTAGAGAAAAATAACAACATAATCCTTCAAGGTTGTCTTCATCCAGAATAAGCATATCCTTGAATTTTCCATAATAACACACTATTGAAGCACAAAGAACATGATTCAACTTAGAATTATGAGGTTTAAGACACAAACAATGTGTAGACACCTAAAAATGTCTCATTAATCTGCACTAATTATTCATCATATTAATTAAATAATTATTTAATTAAACTAATTAAATTTTTCTAAATTATTTCAATCATCACATTTCTCCAAAACTACTAATCTTCGTCATTTAATCATTTAACTATTTCTTATGATTAATTAAACATTATTATTTAATTACTTACAATTTAATCCTTTAATTAAATAATCTTTGTTAATTAATTAAATTGAATTTCACATAATTAAATAATTTATTTAAATTATTTAGTTAACTAATTCATCCTTCTAATCCAAATTTTAATTTCAAATTTCCCCAAATTTCAATTAATTACATGTGCGTTTCCCTTTTCAAAAATTCAAATTGAAATTGAAATAAAAATGAAATTTGAAATTCATCTAAAAATCCTACAACACATGTTGAAATTCTAACTCCCACTGCCTTTCAGACTGACTGGGCAATCAATTCAGTCAACTGAGCAATCTATACAATCATCTCCCCAGGTAACTTAGTTAACTCCTCAATCACCTTTTTCAACTCTCAATCAACTTTTCGGAAGAAAGCAATCAATTCAGTTAACAAACCAATCAACTTAGTTCACTGATCAATCAATTCAGTTGACTCATTAATCAGATGAGTTTAACTCCCAATCATTTTTTCTCAAGAAATCTCAGCCATTGATCAATTTTTTTTCCGAATGAATCTCAATCATCCATTCTCGTCCTCCAGAATCTATAAATTAAGCTCATTTCTCCTAATTTTTCTTAACCATTATCTTCAAAATTATTGTGCCATCCTTATGCAGGTAGTCCAGTAAAACATTAAGAGCCACACAACACAATATTGGAGAAGAGAAATGGAAGCCATGATTCAAATCAGTAGAGGCAATTTTCATTCGATAGTTATTCATTCTATTAAATTTGATTCTATCTCATTGTCATTTATCATATTTTCTTGATTAGAATTGAATTCTAGTGGTTAATTCATCTATCCTAGTAAATTATGCATAAAAATCCAATAAAACAAATGGTATAACCAACATGAATCTTACAACAACTGATATTTTGTTCATTTTAAATGTTTTTGCAGGTGCTCAGTATGGATTTTCTCATGTGTGCCCAAAATTTCATAATCGTGTCATCAAAATTTAGCATTGGTTTAGATTTTATGTTGCATTTCACTATCAATTTCACATTCATAAATATTTTATTTCACATTCATAAATTAAATTTTTCATTCGTAAATAGAATTTCGCATTCGTAAATAAAATTTTGCATAAGTAAATATAATTTTGCATAAGTAAATAGAATTTCGCATTTGGTTAGTTAAAAATTTGCTTTTAAAAAAATGGGATTTAGGATCTTGCATTTTTCATTCTTGAATTGCAAATCATAACTTTTATCAACCATCTGTCCAACACTCAAAAGATTATGCTTCAAACCTTCAACATACAAGACATCTTTAGTGTTATGCTTACCATCAAAAGAAATAGCACCTCTACCATGGATTGCACAAGCTTTGTCATCTCCAAATCTTACTATTCCACCATCATATCTTTCCATGCTCACAAATTTTCTTTTATCACCATTCATATGATGTGAACAACCATTGTCAATCACCTATTCATCTTTCTCTTCAAATTTAGCAGCCAAAGCTTTCTCCTCAATAGTATAGCTTATGGAATCAACAGGTACCAATCTATATTCTTTAATGACAATAAACACAACTTCATCTCCTTTTCATTCTTCATTTGTAACACCTTCATCAGTAGTATAATAATAGTTCTTCTAATTCCTATACTTCTGGTTAGACTTCTAAGGCTTATCATACTTCTCATGCTTCTCATATCTATCATTTATATCATGCTTATCAAACTTATCATGCCTGTCATATTTAGGTATTCTCTCTAGGCATTTAGAAGAAAAATATCCTATCTTATTGCAAGAGAAACATTTCAGAGGCAATTTTCCATCATACTTACCAACTCCTTTAGGCAATCTTCAGGCAATCAATGCTTCAAGCTCATCCAATTCTCTCTCTCTCTCTCTCTCTCTCTCTCTCTCTCTCTCTCATATCTGTATATTTTGCACTCATTAGGATCATACTTCTAGTTTCCAAATACAAATGTTGATTCTATAAATGTTGTCTCAGATTTTCCATATGATTCTCCAAACTTTCTTAGTTCAAATGCAACAATTTTCCCAACCAGCATATCTCGTCACATTAGTCACACTCTAGATCTCATCAATAGAAGCTACCTTATGTTTATAAGATGGAGGAAATTATCTCATCACCTTAGTAACAATTTCATCTTATTCAAGGGTTCCACACGCACATTTGATACCTAGGACAAGGTCATTCACCTTAGCCATAAAAGAGTGTATGTTCTCATCTTCTCCCATCTCAGCATCTCATATTTCCCTTTCAAGATCTGCAACTAAGAAACTTTCACTTGTTTATCTCCTTCATATAGGGTCTCAAGCTTCTCCTAGATATCATGTGCAGACTGAAGTCCCATTACATTAGTCATCTCTGAATCAGTCAGGGCATTTAGCAATGTTTCCTTAGCTCTAATGTTATTTTCAGCTTCCTTGATCTCATCAGCAATAATTAGTCCATTTTGAGGAACATAATAATTATTCTTTGTGATCTTCCAATAATCTTCTCCAAGACATCTCAAATACACCTCCATTTGGTTCTTCCATATATCATAGTTACTTCCATCAAATCACGAACTCTCCTTCTTAAAGATAACACCACCAATTGTCATCCTGAATCTCCTCAAGTGGTCAAGCTTCTTCTAGAGGATCTAGTTCTGATACCACTTGTTGGCAAAAACAATGAGAGAAACCTAAAAGGGGGGTTGAATTAGTTTTCACCATATCCACAGTAAGATGATACTCTACAGTAGTATGTGTAAATATTACAATAGGGAATGCACATGCATTCAGGCACACTGCCTAGATCTCACCAGAGAGTTTTTTAGTGGCGAATCTTCGCCAATTGGTGAATTCCACGTGAATAGTCTAGGGAAAAATCATGGTCAAATCACCCAAAATTTTGGGGTTAACGGTGCACTGTAGAATCTGGCTTCGCCATTGACCACACACCGTTGGCGTGCATGCTTGTAATATTCGCTTGGAATCACTTGGACATGGGTATTAGATCACCTTCATTATTCGCCAACAATAGTAAAATGACTACGTACCCAGGACCTAATTTGCCAATGGTAAATTACATGTTCATTGCATGCGTCGGCCAAATTCACCAATATCAAATAAAACATTATAAGCATTCGAGGACCCATTTCACCCCGCTTAAATTAAATGTTCATTGCACGCCCACACAATTCGCCAAAAATGCAATTAAATTAAATGTTTATTGGCAATTGCGACGCCCGGGCCCCGTGCAATTCGCCAAAAATGCAATCATGGATTGCTATAAATACACTATTTCTTACACTCTTTCTTACAATTTGTTCATGTCTGATTAGTAAATTGGGAGCTCTTGGAGTCTCGAGTCTCGATTCGCATTCCGCAAATTGAGTTGGAAAGTCGAAGTTCATTGTAGGGCGAAGGGCTAGAGTTACAATCCTGCAACACATGCCCAGGCATTTATTCCTGTTTCAGAGAATTGAGAAGGCATAAAGGTGAGTAATCATTTCTTCATACTTGATAGTATTAGTTTTAACTTTTAATTCGTAGTGAGAGGTCAAGACTCAAGATGTCACAATCAGACATGGGTGAGACTCCTCAGGGTGGTGAAGGGATTGGGATGTCAAACAAGGGTATGACTCCTCAGGGCAGTGAAACTAAAGGGATTGGGAGGCCATCAAAAACGCCAAAAACTTAAACTTAAAGATAGTACCATAAAGTCTTTTTTTGGAATTGGCAAAGTTTCTGGTCCATCAACCTCTGCACTTGCAGAACCCATTCACAATAGCTCACCACGACCAGTACCACAAGGTGGGATTGTCATTGAGTTAAATGCATCAAATGAGGATGACAATACCGACATAGCAGAAGATGTTCTAAGGGATACAGACAATGAGATACCATTGGTGAATGCAAATTCTAGTATTGAAGATGATGTTGGTAGGAAGAAAAGAAAAAGGAAAGTAAAACTAGGGCGAGAGTGGGAGATGACAAGGAGTTTTAAGATTGATTGGGTAGCAAAGTACCCATTCATTGAACCGGTCCGAAACAATGATGAATAACCAATAGAATGCAGGTGTAAGATTTGTAGCTAGAAAACTAAAAGAGAGAAGAAGATGCAGCTAAAGCTTGACACCATAGAAAAGCATATTGGTAAGGTTTATGAAAAACATATCATAGGCGGAAAGGAAACACGAGTAGTAAGATGGAAATCAAAGGAAGAATGTCTTCATGTTAAGTATGTCATGGAATATGAAGAGCATAACCACAAAATGATACTGATTCATAATAGTGGATTTGGAAATACAATCAAGGCTAGGCTTGAACATGCAGCGAAAGATGCAAACCTAGAAAAGACTGTTCAGATGAGTGTTGTTTTTCATATTATGTCGAGAGGGCATCCTATGAAAGATTTCCCAGAATTTAGTAATTTATTATCTTTTTTGAATGTTCCTCACTATCCTATGTCACATTGGTCAATAAACGCTAGATGGGAAATGGCAAACTGTCTCGCTGAGGTGGAAAAGGAAAATTTACAAGAGAGTGTAAAAGAGTCAAATTTCATTTCATTATCCATAGATGAAGTTATTGTGGTAGATAACACTACTTGGGTTTGTATGCATGTGTATACCATAAAAGAACACATCTGCCGAGCTCATCTACTCTGTGTTCATAAAATGAGGGGCAATTCAACAACAAAAAATTTATATTTGGAAGTTAAGAAAGCTTTGAATGAAATTGCTGGTATGGATGACTTGAAAATTGCCAAGAAGTTGGTTTGTGTTGGAGTTGCAGTAATGCAAGGTCAAAGGATCGGCCTTTGTGCAAGATTACAAACTAGTATTGCACCATACATGGTTGGCATTCACTGCATGGCCCATCAAATGAATTTAGCATATAGAATTGTAAGCAATTTCCCTATAGTGTCAAAAGTTGAAGATCTGGTCCACGAGCTCCACTCATACTTCTGCTGAAGTCCTAAACATTTTGCAAAATTTTAGATTTTTGCTGAGGGAGTAACAGGAGGAAACAAGCTTCTCAGGGATGTTGAGACCAGATGGATCTCCTTGCATGGACCAATGAAACGAGTTCTAACAGAATATCAATCCTTGATCGGACTAATGTATGAACAACGCCTCACAGTAGACAAAGCTCCTGATCTCTTACATAAGTTAAGTGATATAGAGACTCTGTTAACTTTATCTTGTCTTCTCCCCATGCTGGATTCAATGAACAAACTTGTTAAGAAAGCCCAAGACAGAACTATGTATATCAATGAGTATAGCACTCTACGTGAAATGACATGCTTGAGCCTGGATGGTCTATATTCAGATCTAACAGGGTGAAGCCCAAAATTTTTTAGGTGGCAAATAATTACAGATTTGAATCATGCTGAAATTTTTTTACATTTCAATACAAAAAATGAGTTAAGTGTCTTTGTAAAAGGATTTCAAATACCAATGCACCAATCTAAGATGGGCAAGCGAGGCAGAACACTACCAGTTAAAAAGGAAGATTTTGATAGGATTGTTAAATCTGTTAGTGATAATTTGAAGTCTATTGCATATGAACTTTCAACTGAGATTCGAGAAAGATTCCCTCGAGAAGAAATACTTGAAGCCATGGGTTGTGTGTATCCTCAATTTTGGCATTCAATTGGAGATAATCCAAATGATGCAAAGATGTATCATAAAAAACTAGAGGAATTGATATTGACATTTTCAAAAGATGCATATTGCAATGGACAGCCAATATAAGGTATTTTAAATTCAAATCATCTTAGAAAACAATGTAAATAGTTTGCATTGGTTATGAAACAACAGTTGGTTAACTTGGAGAATCCATTTGAACCTGGATCAATCACAAGGCTTTGGAAAAGGATAGATCAAAGTGAAGCATTGTGTATTGCAATACCAAAATATTTGAAACTTGCTGATTTATGTCAAACAATGATATTGGGGTCGGTGGAAGATGAGAGAGTTTTCAGTGCATTAGGGCTTTTGAAATCAAAGATCAGAAAAAAAATTAGACAAGAATTTGGAAACTTTCTTGAGGTTGTTTGTAACATAGTATAATGTTAGAGATTTTCCATATGATAGGGCACTAGCAATCTGGAATTCCATGCATGATAGATGAGGGGTGTGCAACACTTTAAAACCTAGTGGTGCTACTGCTAGTGCTAGTGCTGAGACAAATGAATATGATGGATTGCAGACTCAGAGTCAGCATCAAGATGAAGACATTTTTGAATACCCGACTTAGAATGAAGATGAACCTATTAGTACCAGTCAGTTTCCGGATCTTGAGTCCATTTGGGATATAGAAGCCTCAGACAGTCAGATTGAATCACTGAAGTGAATTAGCAGTTAGTTTATAGGTATTTATAATTATACTACAATTCTTGAGTCATATTACAATTTCAATTTGCAAAATTGCAATACTATAGTTGTCATTGATGATTTTTGATATTGTATTCCTTGAATTTGTCAATCAAAAGTAGAACGGATACTTATTTCATATTTTTAATTGTGAATTTAAATTATTACTAAACAATTGAATTATTAGTAAATTGGTATTTGGTTCCACATTATGTAACATGTTGAACATGAAATGCAACAAATTTGTGTCACAAGATCCATAAAATTATTCATATTGCATAACTGTTACTGCTAGAACCTTTGTTACCTTTCTACTATTCTACATTAAATGCTTAAAATGATGTTCATGGCGATTACGGTTTTGTGTTTGTTTTTTGTCTTAGTTGGCTAGTAAATCGAAGTTGTCATGCATTGAAAATCTAAGTTTTCCTCTATTTATTTGTCCATGTCAACATCAAGTGTGGTCAAACGGTTGGTCAAACATGTTTAATGGTTATCGCTAGCTCGCACCTCCTTTATCATCAAGTCAGTTTAAGTCACGAGCTTGCGACTACTGGGAGTTTTTAGTTGTCGCTAGCTCGCAAGATGTTTTGCACTTGACCATTTTATGTTGCGAGGTTGCGACTGGGTGTGATTTTATGTTGTCGCATGGTCGCGAGGTGTTCGTGGTTATGTCATTTTAATTTGCGATCATGCGATGTAGTTGGCATCGCAGCTTAGTTGGTTTCGCCGCTTGCTCGTAGGTTTTGAAGTTGTTTAGCATTTTAAGTTGCGATCTGGCGATAGGTAAGTTTTGGTCTGATTTTGTGGTCATCGCATGCTTGCGGGTTTGTAAGTCTTAAGTCAAAAAGTGTTGCGAGCATGCAATGGCGGTTAAGTGCCTTGTTATCGCAGGATTGCAAGGGTTTAAGTCAAGTTAAGTTTCGAGTTGCGAGCTTGCGATGAAATAAGTTATTTTGTTAGATCAACGGTTGTCACTCACTCGCAAGATTCTATGAGGATTCGTAAAAGGGGTTGCAAGCTTGCGATTAAGTGGATTTGGTAGCATTGTCACTAACTCGCCGATTCCTTTCCTGATTGTTATAACCGGTTGAGAGTGTGTGATTAAAGATGGGGATTGACACGTGGACTTGTTTGTCGGGTTCTGTAAAAATTTTGACACGATTGAGCCGAGATTTTGACATTTGTACAATTGCATTAATGCATTCTATCAGTTTAATTGAATTAATGCCACACTAGCTAGTTCATGCAAGTGTGGCAGTTAATGAGACTTGGTCACTTGAGAGAAGTGACAGGCCCAAATACCATTTTATGTTGCGAGGTTGCGACTGGGTGTGATTTTATGTTATCGCAATGTCGTGAGGTGTTCGCAATTAAGTCATTTTAATTTGTGATCATGCGATGCGGTTAAGTCGCTTGCTCATAGGTTTTGAAGTTGTTTAGCATTTTAAGTTGCGAGCTGGCAATAGGTAAGTTTTGGTCTGATTTTGTGGTCATCGCATGCTCGTGGGTTTGTAAGTCTTAAGTAAAAGTGTTGTGAGCATGCGAAGGCGGTTAAGTGTCTTGTTGTTATGGAATCACAAGGGTTTAAGTCAAGTTAAGTTTCTAGTTGCGAGCTTGCGATGAAATAAGTTGTTTTGTTAGATCAACAACTGTCGCTCACTCGCAAGATTATTTGAGGATTCATAAAAGGGGTTGCGAGCTTGCGATTAAGAGGATTTGGTAGCATTGTCACTAAATCGCTAACACCTGGACTTGTTTGCCAGGTTCTGTAAAAGTTTTGAATGCCAATCGCCAATCAAATAGAAGGGCATGAATTCAAATTTCGCTCGAGTACTTCAATTTGAAGTTTGAATTAATGTCATTATGCCACAGTAGCTACTAGCTAGTTCATGCAAGTGTGGCAATTAATGAGACTTGAGACTTGAGACTTGAGAGAAGTGATGGCGCCCAAAATTCAAATCGTAAATACCATAAATTGCATGATCGAGCCAAGGTTTTGTATAATTGCATTAATGCATTCTATCTTCAAGGTAATCCAGTGAATTGAGCTCTGCAACAATGATGGAGAATTCAGAGTGTTGGGTGTGAGAAAATTTCAGAAAATTGGTTAAGTTTTTCTCTTGCAGCTAAAATGAGCCAAGCGACGAGTGGTGTTGGAGGTTCCAAGCCCAAGCCCAAGCCCACGACAAGTGGAGTAGGTGGACCTAGAGGTTCCAAGGCCAGTGCCAGTGCCACTGAGGAAACGATGGTTAAGAAATACAAAGATGAATTTGTAGATTCGATGCCAGGGACTTTCGTTGCTGTGAATACAAATCATTTGGCATGGAGAGATTTATGGAGCCAATGCAGAAACCCTACCACGCTTAATATGACTGGTTCTGCTCTGTTTCATTATTTCTAGAAAAATAGGGTTAACGGTGTCCCGATGTCAAACCCTTGGGATTTAAATATGGCAAAGTTAATTGTGTCAGATGTGTATGTTGATGTGGATTTGATCAAAGACTTGGGAAAATGCTATTGCCCAGTATCTAGGGTAATCAGAAGAAAGAACCAGTCTGCCCTAGTTTCAATTAACAGAGCTAGCTTTGTTGAAGCTTTCCAAATTACTGGTGCTGCATGTACAGATATAGATTTGGAGCGGATTGCAGAGGATTATGAAAAATACAAAGGTGTTATCAAGAAGCATGCAATGCCCAGATACATGCCTAGGGTGAATAAGAAGTCGGTTATAATTCCAGAGAGTATCGAACCACCATTTGACATCACACCTTTCCACCATTATATGCATTGTACAATCTATGGATTATGCAGAGTGTTGGGTTTTGATGGAGATTCAACAGTGTCATCTGAATTACTGATGATGGCTATAGACATTCAACACCTAGATGTTAACAAAGATTATGATTATGTGGGTTATGTGGTTGAACACATTCATAATGCTCTAGTTGAAATTCAGAGTGGTGCACCCAGCCCTACATTCAAGCATTATTCATTGCTGATGCATTTAATCTTGTTCTATAATGTTGAGTTCGTGGATAAAGAATTGGAGCTTTTCAAAGAATAATTCGGTGTCTTAGTGCCAATACAAAGATGGACCCAGGTTTCGGACAGTAGTTCTCCCCATTCTTCTTTCCTTTTCTTTGAAAATTGGATTGTTTCACCAATTATGGAAATGCTAGGAATAAATAGGGAACGATTGTCAATTAATGTTAGGAGAGTTTTGAGACCTTACCAGTATGTTCCAAACTAGCCTATTTCACATAACTGGGGGGATTTTTATTTTTTTGATAACTTTACTGTGATGAGAGTCTATGGGTGTCCTCAGCCTCCCCATATTTTACCAAAAAATTTTCCAATTAGGATTGCTTTTATGGAGTTTATCTGGCAATTGACCCTAGTTGAAAAAGAATACCTTGATAAACACAGGAAGGGTTCTTTTCTTCCTAGGCTTTGGGTTGCATCTAATTTTACCATTGGTAGGAGTTCCTTTGATGAAGTAAACAATTTCCTTAAACAGTATAGGTTGGTTAATGTTGTGTCTAGATTCTGTGATCCGAAACAATTTATTAAAGTTGCAATGCCAAAAATGACACCTTGGGCCACAATAAAGGACCATGACCCATTGGATGATAAAGACGTGGTTAGTAATTTGCTGAGAAAAGATGAAGTATAAGAAAGGAGAAGAAAATGGAAAAATTTGATGAGAGTTGAAGCAAAATTGTTGGCTGTTGACCCTAGTTTCTTAGGTTTTTTCCTTGATAGCTCATACCTAGAGAGGATTAACAAAATGCTGAGTTTATATGAAACTTTGATGGAACAAATGCCTCAAATTCCAAAAGTGACTGCTCAACAGCAAGACCCCCAAGATGGACATTCTTCACATGGCAAGAGGCCACTTAGTGTGTCTGCCAATGATGTAGAGAGTGGGGATGAAGTTAAATCTACCCGAGTGCCAGCTGCAAAGAAACAAAAAACCACCGAGGTCGATACAATTGTGAGGAGAGACCCTGCTAGAGCAATTGTTACAAAACAAGGACACTACTTTCATCAAATAAGGACACATCTTAGAGAAGCAGGGAAGAATGAAGAACAGGGAGAAACAAATGAAGCCCTTGCTCAAGGCTTTGATGAGCGTGTGATGTTGTCAAATGAGTTCATGAAAGATGATGACTTTATTAAGTCAAATGAATTTAAAAGTTTTTTGACAAGGTTGAAACAAAATCAATTAAAACAAAATCTGATCATAGAGGAAGCAAATGAAGAAAAGAAAGAGGAGATCATCAAGGCACCGCAGGAATATGATCCTGATAGGGAGGAAATATCTATGGAACAGGCAAGACAATTGATAAAGAGTACTGGTATGATTATGATGTCTGACTGGGATATCCAGTCTATTTTTATTATTGATCAGATTAGGAAGCAAGAGGACCCAATGCTTAGAACCGAATTTGAAATTGGAGATGTAATAAGAGGATCAGGATTTAATCCTAAGTCAAAGACACTTGCTGCTTGGTCTTTGGCCCCTTCCACTCAAAAGCCCCACCTTCTAAATATCCAAGTAGAAAAGAAAGCTGATAGAATGATTTGGAACTTGCAGAACACAACTGACATGGAGATTGCCTCATTTTTTACTCAAGTTTCTTTCATGAATTTATCAAAACCAGAGGATTTGTCAAGAAGATACACAGAAACATATACCCAATTGATTGCATTGTCTAAAAAATCTGAAGAGACATTGATGAAGAAGGGCGCTCGGGAGGAAGAGTTAGTGGAGTTGAAAGAAAAAATTGCAAATGAGCCCCCTCCAATATAGATTACAGAGAAAGTACAAGAAATACCAGCTGATGTGACAACAAAAATGGAGGAATACGCAGGGAAAATTGAAAAGCTTGAAAATGAACAAAATGTCAAGGCTATCTCTGTTGTGTCAGGAATTCTGAAACACAGGATTAGTGTATTGAAAGACAAATTGATGGTTGTGCATGATATGCACATTTCTTTGAAAGAGGCAAGCAAAACATCCTCTGAGGTTGTCCCTTTTCTTGGACCCTTGTTCAATGTTTGGTCAGGAAGAAGCAGATTAATGGATAAGCTAGATACTGCAATGATGTATAGTGATGAGTTCCCTCCCAAGATCAGTGACACTAAAGACATGGTGGAGGTAATGAATGTAGCTTATGCATTTTTCACAGGGAAGGATGTGCTTATAAATGAAAAATTGCAGACATTTGGGGAAGGTTATAATAAATTGGTGCCTTCAATTTATGGTAGTAATGGAGATTTGAAATCAGTTTTTGATTGGACCAACGAATTTGATTTGATTCTGGAGCGAAAAGAAATAATCAAGCATGTAAATGAACAGGTTGATGTTGATTTCCTTAACGGTCTACTTGATTCACTGTTCAAGGTTGAGGTTGACCATGCAAAGTTTATTGTTGAGTCTAGGGCAGTTATAGATGCTAGATGGGCAGATTTAGTTGCAAAGTTGGAAGAGGTAAAGGTATTCAGTTGGCCAATAGACAAAGAGGTGGACAGGTGGCAAGCCATGTTAAAGCCAAAGAAGAAATCTCAGGTTGACGTTGCTACCCAAGATTCCTCACAGTAATCCTAAGCTTGTTGAATCCTTAGGTTGAGGTTGCCACTTTTATTGATCAATGATGTTGAACTTGAAAACTCTTATATTAATATAGTTATAATAGCTCAATTGTTCAAGAATTTGATAAGTGCATAGTTGAATCGCATTGTGAATTTACTTTCTGATATCATTATGAATATAATATCAATATCATTTGCAGTTTGAGCAATGCGATCTTCACATAATTGTCTTTGTGTTGAATTTATGTTTTCACTGTGAATTGAATGGTCAAGGGTTTTTCAGTTTACATATGAATCTGGGTTGTGTAACTATATGTAATGGCATTATTCATAATTTCATTCCTATTTATCTGCAAATGAAGTTTATTATTAGGTTGTCTTGAATTGTAAGTGACTCTATGCCCTAGGATAAGGCACTGTTTTGTTGTCTTGATGTTTTACTAATTATGTTGTATAATTGTATTCCTATCTAATAATCTATTGTGGTGTTTAATACTTTCATTCTTAATACTCTTATGATTTTAAATGCTATTGATGTTTATGTAATATATATGGAGGTGTTCTATGATTGTCTATAATCCGCCCACCAATTACAATGAGGTGAATCCTTAATTATTTAATATGATTCCAGACTATCAAAAATTTTGCATTCTTGGGCATAATAGGATTAGGAAGCATTAAATGAAAAATTACATACACCATAACAATGCAACAAATGAAAAAAATTAAATCTCATGATTCTGATCATTTGAAAGAGATAGAATTGTACACAAAATAAATTTATATATAACTCCTTCAAGAACTTGCACAAACAAAGCTTGACACTAAATGCTTTTCATTTGCTCTGTAAATGACTATACAATATACAACTTGCTCCCTTCACCTAGAGTCTAGAATCACTACTGGAACCAGAAAAGGAACCCCAATGACTATACAACTTGCAAAACTGCTTGAGCCATGCCATTATCACCCTGATGCCTTCATTTCAGATGGAATGTGAGATGTTACGTTCTATCCAAGTCCAATAGATCATTTCCAAATAGAGGAGGAAGCCTTCATGCCCAGGAACAGAGAAAATGGAAAGAGGAACTTGAGCCTTCATGCCCACGATTAGGGAAAGTGGAAACAAGAGCTTTAGGGTAAATGTAATCTGTTGGGGGGGGGGGGGGGGGGTTGCAGCTTCCATGTCATCACAAAGATGACTGGCTGCCACTCCCCACCCAAAAAAATCCTTCTTTCATTCCTTTGCGGGCTCCTTCTAAAAACCCCTTGCCATCCTATGGCAGAGTACAAGTAGAGGATGTGCCATGTTTGGCCCTTCTTGACAAAAAAGGCTTTCACACCCCCTCTGGCAATCCTTCTCACTTTCACAACCCCTCTGACAATAAACAAACTCACACAGAAGAAAACAAAAAAACACCCATCCAGTATCACAGAGCACACAACAAGTACAACTCCATGCACGATCTTGCTCAAACATCATCTTCCTTTCTGAGGAAAAAAACCACTCTCAGAAAATGAAAAAGGTTTACTTTCTCTTCTACCAATTAAGTCACCACTCCATTGTATTTATAACATTTTCACACTTCATTTGGTGATGCTCATTCTGCATTCATGTGAAAAATTATCATTTTGGTGGTTTTCAACATGACTGTAGACTTTAGATTCCTAGAAGTCATCATCATGCCTATCAAATCCACTGCATCCTGCTAAGGCTCATCTATTGTGAACAATTTTGTTATGATTTTATTCCTCCTTGATTGGATAAATTCTGCTTCAAAATCCCTGACAACAAGCAACCTGAGCTCTTATTTCTCAGAGAAATCCATGATCTCCCATCTCTAACTCAGAAGCTATCAAATCCTTTTATGCCTCTGAAACCATTGTCCTCGCTTGTCTAATCAACCTCGACTCAAGAGAAACCTTCAAACTAGTCCCTCAGGAACGAGTCAGCATCCAAGCCTTAAAAATTTTAGGTTACAAGCTAGCGACCAGATAGTTTGTGGTTAAGTTTTATGGTTATCACCAACTCGCGAGGTAAAATGTCTGAAGATGTGATCAAGCCGCGAGTTGGTGACAAGTTGGTTTGGGTTTATATCGTGAGGTCTCTAGCTTTTTGGGTGTTAGCGTTTTATGTTATCGAGCTGGAGATTGTTAGTGAAATTGCTTTGGTCGTGAGGTCTCTAGTTGGTCTGAGATAAACAGTTTTTTTGTTGGCGAGTACGCGACAAGGGTTAAAGTTACCACTATCTCCAAGTCGCTGCGGTGACGAGGACTTAACATTTGTGGTCGAGAATTGGCGAGTGCCAGTTCAGTTTCCCTCAGTCGCTAGATCTCAAGGTTAAGAAGGCTTAGCATTTTCAGCTTGCGAGTTGGAGATAGAGAGAGTTGACGATTGTGAGAGGCAGAGAGTTGACGACTGTGTGCCACGTGTTTTAATTACTTAAAGTTAATATCTTAAAATCACCAAAATTTTATTTTTATGGTTTGAAAATAGCTTGAAATCGCCAATATTTTATTTTTATGGTTTGAAAATAGCTTGAAATCGCCAATATTTTTATTTTTATGGTTTGAAAATAGCATGAAATCGCCAATATTTTATTTTTATGGTTTGAAAATAGCTTGAAATCACCAATGCAAATATTTTTCTAGTTTTAAAAACATTACCATTCGCCCATGCAATTATTTTTTGGGTTTTAAAAATAGTACAATTCGCTAGGATTTTTCACAAACTTTGAGCGATCATGGCTAATTAGCCAATAAAGATTATTATTTTTCTCCGTAAACCACAAAAATTTGCTAGTAAAATTAAAATTTTCCTTAGAATTATACAACTTTTGCCAGGTTTTTACACCTTGTCCAAGGGGGGGTTTCTTAAAGCTTTCCCTGGAGCTCACTGCTCAAATACAATGACCCAGAAGGCTACAACGCTCAAGGAAGTCTCACTAACTTACAACAAAATTCAGACTACAATTCAGAAGAGATGAACTACAATAATAACATCTGCTAATGCCTGATGATGGTTATGGTTAAGCACAATTGTCTGCTCTACAACACCAATCTCTACTCAATCACAATGCTGAATGATGAATCACTTGTTGACACATACACCACTCTATGATTATGCAGACACCAGATCAATACCTAAATTACATGAATGTGACACCTATATATACAATTCATAAACCTTGACAACAAGGTCAACTAAACCATTAACTCACAATTATAAAATTACATCACACGATACAAATATCAACCATTGGACCAATATAATGCTATACATGACATAACATGGACCTAAATCAAATTTCCGAATGCAAATCATCAGATCATTAAAATCACCAACAACTCGCACAACGATCAATGCAAATTAGTAAACAAATAGGAAACAATTAAGAAACACCAATAAGTACATTGGAATCATCAGCAATAGCCGCAAAAACACCATCTTTCAAATCTTCATCGATCAACATCTGAAAAACTCAAGAGCACAACCAACCAGCAACTGTCATGAATAAAGATAACTTGCAAAGTAGAAAATCATGAACCATTTGAAATGACGACACAAATCCATCCCAAATAATATCCCAAAGATTCAGATCAAGATCTAATCACACCGAAATATACTTGAGAAAATACCGAACTCTGCAAAGCACCAATACTACAAACATAAGATCTTCCCAATCTACAATCACCAGAGCAATAAATCATAGGAATATGTTCACATCAATGACAAAAGCATATCCTAGCAACAACAATGTCCAATATTTACACCTTGGTTCCTTATACCCTGGTGTGCAAAGCTCCATTGTTACATCATAAGGATCAATGACGATTATGTTGCGCTAAAAAAATAAAGGCACAAGAAGTCATGGTTATATCTTTTCCAATCTCTTTAACTCATCTTCTCATTCATTCTAACTCCATCTCAAATCATTTCCTCAAATCAAATATTCTATCCATCAATAAATACCATCTCCTAACATTCTTCACCTCTTACTAATATCTTAATCATTCATCCAACTTTCATTTATCATTCATCTTATAGAGGATGTGTCCTTCCTGAAACTAGATGTGATCATCTATCTTTGTCTTATACAAGATGTATCCTTCCTGAAACTGGATGTTTTGATCATCTTTATCTTATATAGGATGTGTCCTTCTTGAAACAAGACTTGATCTTTATCTTATCAATCCGACAAATTCCATCAATCCTATCAATCGATCAATCTACAATATCACTCCAACCATTTCTCCTACCTAATCAAACCCATTCATGTCATCAACCAACTACTCTTCTATCTTTAATATAACATTCTTCTTGTTTTGAGAGATTTGTAATGGGTTTAATGCACAAACAATATCTTGAGGGGGCATCTTACCATATTTACACCCTAAGCATTGTCGGGGCACCACTGGGACAGGAAAATTTTCATTTTCTTTGAAACAACGTTGTTTCAACATAGTCTCAAAGAGGGACAAATGTAGACACCTAGAAATGTCTCATTAATCTGCACTAATTATTCATCCTATTAATTAAATAATTATTTAATTATTTAATTAAACTAATTAAATTATTCTAAATTAATTCTAATAATCACATTTATCTAAAATTAATAATCTTCATCATTTAACCATTTAACTATTTCTTAAATTTAATTAAATATTTATTATTTAATTAATAGCAATTTAATCCTTTAATTAAATAATCTTTATTATTTAATTAAATTCAATTTCACATAATTAAATAGTTTCTTTAAATTATTTAATTATCTAATTCATTCTTCTAATCCAAATATCAATTTCTCCAAATTTCAATGTCACCAAATTTCAATTAATTACATATGCATTTCCCTTTTTGAAAATCCAAATTCAAATTAAAATAAAAATGAAATTTGAAATTCATCTCAAAATCCTACAGCATATGTTGAAATTCTAACTCCCGTTGACTTTCAGTTTGACTGGATAATCAATTTAGTCAATTAAGCAATCTATTTAATCATCTCCCCAGTTAGCTTGGTTAACTCCTCAGTCACGTTTTTCAACTCTCAATCAACTTTTCAGAACAGAGCAATCAATTTAGTTAACAGACCAATCAACTCAGTTCACTGATCAATCAATCTAGTTTACTCATCAATCAAATGATTTTAACTCCCAATTAGTTTTGTCTCATGGAATATCAGCCATTAATCAATTATGTTCCAGAAATTAATCTCAACCATCCATTCTCATCCTCCAGAATCTATAAATTCAACCCATTTCTCCTAATTTATATTAACAACTATCTTTGAAATTATTGTGTCATCCTTATGCAGGTACTCCAATGCAACACTAAGAGCCACACAACATAATATTGGAGAAGAGAAATGGAAGCCATGATTCAAATAAGTAGAGGGAGTTTTCATTAGTCGTTATTCATTCTATTGATTTTTATTCTATTTCATTGTCATGTATCGGATTTTCTTAATTAGAATTGAATTCTAGTGGTTAATTCATCTATTCTAGTTAATTATTCATAAAAAGCCTGTAAACCATAATGAATCATTAAAAGATTATCATCAAAAATCAAGAAACTGGAGCACATAGAACTTCTCAACACTGCATAACTGAATTCACTTCTAGAGCACAAAATCTAGAGCATGACTTCTAGAGCACCAAAACCACTAATACAACAAACTCAAATAATGACAAAATCATATCATAATTGCACTACCATATGTGCATTAAGACTCAAATGCAAAGGAATACACTTGTAAAATAAGCTAATTGAACACTGTCAGACTGCATGAGGGTTGATTTACAATAGGGTTCCCACTTTTACTCTCAAAGGAAAATCACGGGTGTGGGAAAAAAAAATTTAAGGTGCTTCATATGAACTAGTGGCATTCACTCAAACTACCCATGGGGGTTCAAACGAACCCCATTTCATGTTGGGGTTCAAATGAACCCAAACCTGAAATTGGGTTCATTTGAACCCAGTCAAATATTATATTTAAAGGGGTTTGCTCGAATCCCCCCTTCAAGCAAACCCCTATTAAAATTTTTTTTTAATGGTTTGTGCCTTCCATGTTCGTATGAACATGGGTTCGAGCGAACTGTGGGGGGTTCATTCGAACCCCCTTTCTAGGCATATCTCCCCCAATCTCTTCAAACTTCTGATAAATTTTGGCCTTCAAACCTCTCGTTCAAGGCTCAAATAAGAGAATCTTGTCAACCCAAAATATAGGATAGTAACTTCCTTGAAGCAAGCTTTTTATCGACTATAATTTTATTACATTGTAAGTTTATTATAATCTTATTTTTTAAATTTTACCAAATATAGGTTTTTCACCGAACATGAACTTCTTTGTTCAATGCATTCAAAAAAATAGTAAACTAATTCAAAAGAGTTCTAAGAGATTTCCACAATCCATCATATAATCAAGAGAGCATTTCTGGATGCAAAAATCTTTCACACAATCGAATCTAGAAATGCTCTCTTGATTATAATTCAAAAGAATTCTAAAAAATATCTATACCCTAGGTATTGATGTCTTCTTTCAAACAAAAAAAATTGAATTTCGATATATATAGAACAAGTTATGTGTTCAAACATACACCTATATCTAAATTATAATTAGTCTGACTTCAAAACTTAATAAAATGAAAAATATTCAACATAGATCACTATCAAACCAACTGCATGCCTTGGGTATTTATGTTACAAACGAAAATTTGAAAGAATTTATTTTTTATCATTTATAGAAAAAAAAATATGTGTTTTGGGATGCACGTCACTCTTAAAAAATGTTGTTTTCTATAAAAAGTACTTTTCGAGGGAGATGGAAAAATCAATAGAATTTTCTTCAAAAAAAATTGAAAAAAATATATTTAGAATCTGTAGACAAGATGTTACAAATCACTAGTTTACATCATCTACAAATTCTTAACGGTTTAAAAGTTATAAGTGTCGAAAAGTGAAGGATTTTTTTAAAATGTTCATCTAAGAGTCAAAGTTGGCCAAAAAATGGGAACTAGTATTGTGAGTTCACCCATGAATGACTAGAGCATGAAACCACTTGCTACAACCGATCACCAAATCTGTCATATCAAGATAAACGTATCCTCATACTGACAATACATATTTTCGAAGCAAAAATATATCTGCAATACATCAACAACAACTGGGATTTGCCGTCTACATCATACATACTTATCTCCCATTGTTTTCCATCACATCATACATACATATCTTCCATTATTCTGCATCACATCATACATGTACCTAGCTTCCACTATTTTGCATCACATCTGAACCAATCTAGATCATCAGGTTTCACATCAATGACAACTAAGACTAGTATTTCTAACAACATGTCACATGTGAAAGAATAAATTTATAAATAATTGGGACACGTGGTTCAAGAAGTCTCATTGGCATTAGTTATAGGATGTTTTATGGAATCCTACATGGGTCTAATTTGTATCATAGAATCATGCAATACTATGTAGTTTTAGATGGAATCTATCGAGGGTTCATCTACTTATGTGGTAGATATTCCATGTAAAACATGCATTTTCACCTTAGGGATACACGTCCTTTTTACATTTGGTCATATAAAATATGCAGATATTCCATGTAAAATATGCATTTTAATCTTTAGTAAATGTGTTAATGATTGTATGGAAGTAATAGCTATCACTTTTAAAGATACAAAGGGGGTTAAAGGTATGAGAATTTCATAAATTGTAGGTTGAAATTGAGAAATGCACCAAGTAGAATCAGTTTCTATGTTGTTTTGATTAAGTAACACATCTATATTAGTCTTATCTTTTCTGGCCTTGGCCCTTTGCACCCCTCCCCCTCTCCAAAAAAAAAAAAAACACATGTATATTAGTCAAAATATTTTAATTAATTAACAATTATTAAATCTTAAATACATTCCTAATATTTCATGAGTAATAGTTAATAACCATGTTTCTTTTATTTTTTACATGCGATCAATTGATCAAGTAGCATATGACAAACATGCATATCTAAATTGGAATGCCCTCAAGTATTCAACAATATTAAAGGTTTTAGTCATATATTTAAAATTAATATATGATCATCTTATTTTATAATATCTTTGGATATACAAGCAAGATTGAAGTAGATATAATATTAATATTTATTTTAACATGGAACTATAATTTTGAGTTACAATGATTTTCTAATATCTCAAAAACTACTCCAAAATACATGATGTATAAGCTTGTGGCTAATTAAATATTCATTCAACAATTAAAGTATTATAATAGAATTCTTCTATAATTTTTAGAAAAAAAAAGAAGAAATAAACAAGGTTATTATTTAATGGGTAACGAGAACCTATAAATGTACAACATTGTGAAATGAAAGTGGGGATATATTTGGTGTTTTTGAGTGAAGAAGAAAGATATTTCATTCATTTTTAGTAAACAAAAAACTATCAACCTTTTATATATCATTTACAACTCATTTTTTTTTTAGAACTATATTGCTAGTGGTACATCATGTGTTCATCAAACATTCTTTCTTTTACAATTTTGAAAAAAAATAGCTATTTTGAAAAAATTAAAGCTTTCTTTTCTTTAGAGAAGTACAAGAACTTTTTATTGCAAGTAGGTCCTTTTTAAAACTATGTGCAATAAATTAGAGAATTGTAAAAATTGTGATACAAAGATTTATTATCTAGTATAGTCTTGATTTAGAACAAATAATAAACCTTTATAGAATATTATGTTGAGTGAGGCTACCAACTGTAGCAAGAGACATGGAGCAAGAAATCTCATCTTGACCATAAACAAATTCTTATACACAAAATTTTATATTAATAACAAATAAAATATGTTTAATTATTCAATTTTGAGATAACATAAACAATCTACATATATAAGAGCCAATGAAAATTTGTCTTGAAAAAGATTATTGTAGTCTCCTTTACATTTTAGCTTTATAATATTTTGACCTATGATAGATACTTCAAACAATAGGGAACACTAGAGTTCACCTCTAACATTTCAATAAATTATAGATCCATCCCTTCATAGTGTCCAATTCTTCATCCATGGAAATAAAAACTTCAAGATTGTATCAATTTTATTGAAGTACTTCCTTCTCCAATTGATTTTTAACACAATCAATGAAATTATCCCTCCAAAAGCTGCTCCATATGATAGTCCCACTGCTATCTTATACCATGGATATTCAATGATTTTCTTTCCTTTGTTTACTAAAACTAGAGGAGGAGGGGCAACAAATTGTGGCCAAGAACAATTTTTGGGTAAGGGGCAGCCCCATAAATTTGGATTCCCTGAATAAGAGGATTCTCCAAATGTACCAGTTATATGTCATCCTTGTGGTATACTTCCTGAAAGATTGTTGTTTGATAAATTCAGTGAGCCCAAATAACTTAGAGATTCCAGCTCTGCAGGAATTTGTCCAGAAAAATGATTTCTTGAAAGGTCCAGTTGCTCCGACTGACTCATTTCTCCCAAACTATTTGGAATGGTCCCATTCAAGTTGTTCATTGAAAGGTTTAGAAGCCTCAACCCCTTCAATTTTCCAAAATTAAAAGGAATTTCTCCCTCCAGTTTATTGTTTGAGAGATCTATGCATGTGAGAGTAGAAAGAATATATGTGTAGTGCTGATCCGTGCCTTTCAAAGTCATATCAATTCCATTATGATATAATTCTGTAGTATTAGGATTGGACAATAGATAACCATCTTGGCTTTCTATCATCATTGCTTGCAACAATACAATTGTGTGTGGAATTGGACTTGAGATATTATTGGAAGAAAGAAGTAAAATCTGAAGGTTCGTTAATTGGCCAAGCTCTGGAGGAATGCTACCTGTAAAATTATTCCCCTTCATCACCAATACTCTTAGCATTGAAAGATTTTTAAGTGATGTTGGTATTTCACCTCCAAATAAATTGTTCCCAACATCAAGAACTTGTAGCTCTGAACAATTTGCTATTGAAGAGGGTAGTGATCCTTTGAGCTTATTATTATGAACAACTAATGAATATAATTTACTTAGCTGACTGAACTCATGTGGTAAGGTTCCTTCCAAACTATTATTTCCCAAATTTAAGATTATGAGGGAAGAACATTTGGACAAACTCACAGGTATATTGCCACTGAACAAATTGTCTCTGAGAGTCAATGTTGCCATACTAGGAGACCATATTGATGGGATGGGCCCACTCAATTTATTTCTAGACACATCTAGAATTTCTAGGTGCATGCATATTGAAGCATTCAAAAATAAACTTCCTTCTAAATGATTTCCTAAAAGATTTAGAGTGCTCAACATAGGACTGTTTTCGCATAGCCACGAGTGTATTTGTCCCACTAGACAAGTGTTAACTAATCTCAGCGATCTAAGCGAGAATTGTGTTGAAAGCCATGGTGGAACTTCACCGTCAATCATACATGACACTAATTGTAACTCGGATAACTGAAAGGGTGGAATCCAGGTTTTGCTAATATTTAGCACGCAATCGGATAAATACAAACCCCAAAGGTTTGTAAGGTTGTTAAAGAAAGTTTCTGGAATCGACTGTTTTAATGACAGGGACAGAGCTTTTAAGGAAGCTGGAAATGACGATGGGAAGATGGTTTCATTGAAATGATTGCCATGAGCAGAGAAATAAGCGAGGGAGGAAAGCCGAGCAAATGAGGGGGGAACGGTTCCACTCAGTTGGTTGCTACTAAGGTCAAGGTTAGCTAAAGAAGAAAGGTTGCCCAAACAGGAAGGTATGCTTCCACTGAGTTGGTTTCTACTAAGGTCAAGGTTAGCTAAAGAAATAGGTTGTCCAAACAGGAAGGTATGCTTCCACTGAGTTGGTTTCTACTAAGGTCAAGGTTAGCTAAAGAAGAAAGGTTGCCCAAACAGGAAGGTATGCTTCCACTGAGTTGGTTTCTACTAAGGTCAAGGTTAGCTAAAGAAATAGGTTGTCCAAACAGGAAGGTATGCTTCCACTGAGTTGGTTTCTACTAAGGTCAAGGTTAGCTAAAGAAGAAAGGTTGCCCAAATAGGAAGGTATGCTTCCACTGAGTTGGTTTCTACTAAGGTCAAGGTTAGCTAAAGAAATAGGTTGTCCAAACAGGAAGGTATGCTTCCACTGAGTTGGTTTCTACTAAGGTCAAGGTTAGCTAAAGAAGAAAGGTTGCCCAAACAGGAAGGTATGCTTCCACTGAGTTGGTTTTTAAAAAGGCCGAGCCAAGTTAAAGAAGAAAGGTTGCCCAAACAGGAAGGTATGCTTCCACTGAGTTGGTTTTTATAAAGGCCGAGGCTTCTTAAAGAAGAAAGGTTGCCCAAACAGGAAGGTATGCTTCCATTGAACATATTGTCACTAAGATAAAGTTCTGTAAGCCGGGTGAGCAAACAAATGAAAGCTGGAATCATCCCACTCAAGTCATTATAAGATATACGTAAAGATTCCATATAAGTGAGATTTCCCAAACAGGGAGGAAGAGTGGTAGTACCTGTAACTAGTTCTATACTCAAAGATGTGAGAAAACGAAGTCGGCAGAGGCTTTCAGATATGACACCGTCAAGGCCGATTAAATCAAGAGAGACAACATGGTTGGTGTGATTGTCGCAGGATATGCCGAACCAGGTGCAACAGTCGGTTCCATTTACCCACGAAGAGAGTCATTGAAGGGCGCTTTGATGCGAAGGAGGGCATCAGATTCATGGGAAGGACACAGAAAGAGAAAAGGCTGGACATGTATTGGGGGAAAAGACAACAAAAAATGAAATGAAAAGCACGCACAGCTTCTGCAAAGAGAGGGCCATTGGAAGGGAATCGCAGATAATGTTTGGGCATGGAGGGCTTTATTTATTCATTCTTAGAGTGCCTGCCAGTCAATGGTCAATGATTTCTTTTTTATTTTTAAAATTGGATGATTATTTGTGTGGCCCGTAACGATATCTTTCCACAACGATTCATTTGGTTTCACACACGCCATTTTGCTTTTTTCTTTTCTTAAATAGCCTATTTTAGAGATGTTTGTAAATCAGTGCAGCTACAGAAGAAACTTTTTGTAAATCATATCATCCCATTTTTCTTTCTTTATTTTCTCACTACGGAACGATGTTGATACGCTCTGATCCATACACGTGGCGTGTGTGGACCAAATAATTGCCAATTAGTGAGGTTGGGCGATTTCCAGGAAGCTTTGAACATATCGTTCAAGTTGAATCTCAAAAAGGTTAGAAATTTAATTTTTTTAAATAAAATATGAATGGATATTTTTATTTTTATTTTATTTTCTGTTTGAGTTTTCCCGTTTCTTCAAGTTGCGTACTTTCATCATTTGACGTGTTCATTCGGAAAGAACGATGTGAAAACAGATTAAAAAGCTAATCATTTATATTTTTATTAAATGTTTTATAGAATTGTAATTTATTTTAAAATCTTATTATTAAATTGATACTGAATATATATAAATTTATTTTTATAAAATATGAATGGATATAAAATGTCATTTGTAAATATCTTTTAAGTTAATTTTTATATTCAATGTTATTTTGTTGTAATAATAAATAATTGTTAAAGAAAAATTAGTTAGATTATAATGTTATGTGGAGGGTTTAATGATATTGATAGTAGTTGTGGTCTTTTCCATGAAAACATCTTTATAATTCATTAATATTTTAAAAAAAAGAGAATTATTTTCATATATATTTTCTATCAATTAAATTTAGGAAAATTTATTCAATTTTTTTTTTAAACATTTGAGACAAATTGAAAAGGTCAATTAAAATATTAGATGACAATATGTTATTGGTTTAAAACAATGGGATGACAAATTTTATTTTTTATAAACTTACATTTGAATAAAATTGAATCTTATTTTTTTTAAGAAAAGGTACTTAAGAATGTGTCCAAGCCTTGAAAAGGTCTTTCCTTTCCCTCATTTGTATTTTGCAACACATTTTAGATCTATGATACATTACCTGCACCCCAAGATAGTCCCTTCAATATGTACTTTATTCATTTCTATAGCTTATAGTTTTTTTGGTATCCTTTTAAAACTTTTACAACTCCAAAGTGTTATTGAATGATTGGTAAACACATATACAAGTAGTTTAATTGGTCAATGAATAAACACTTATACCTATCTATAAGAAATTTTGTTATAGCACATATACAAATAGTTCAACGAGCCAAGCAGTAAACTTACTTATAGTTATCTATAAAGAAATTTTGTTAGAACACCCTCTCTAAGGTCTAGAATCACCTCCTTTGCATAAAATTATACACAACTAATTTTATGAGACGAACATCCATATTGTGCATGTTCCTAAGACTAAGGCTCACAAAACTAAAGTAATGGACTCTTTCCAATGCTATTCATTTGAAATGATATTTTAAGAGAGGAACAAATTCAAAATGGATACTTTAGATTAAGTATAATTCTTCAAGCACAATGATAATGCCTACGAAACTATGAACTTTCAAACAAATGTATTAGATAAAAAAAAATTGCACAACAATAGTGTTACAATTTTTAACCATAAATTTTTTTTATGTAAAAGCATCACACACACATATGGAGACATAAGAAACACATAAATATACAAGAAAAATACATTAAAAATAAAGCAAGGAAACTTTTAGGTTAATAAAATTAAAGAGTATACAATGTGAAATTTATCTCTATACTTTGTATCATGCCCAAAATATAATAAAAATAAAACAAACAAATAGAGGAATTATTATATGGTGAGAATATCGTTCCACCATGAATGCCAACAAGTAAACAAATAAAGCTACATGTGCTATATAATGCATAACAAAACGACATAAGAGAGAAAGATAGAAATGGACTCTATACCAAGTGCTAGAGATAAGAATGGTAGAGGCTAAAATAGATGATCTCATCTCACAATAAAGAAAAGTCAATATAAATGTGTAGATGTTTTTCTTGTATTATGATATAGGTGATTTGAACAAAATAATAGTTGAATAATAATGAGATAGACAAAGGTGATCCCTAATTTCATGTATTATACAAAGAAGAAATAGTTGGATTAATAAGAGTATGAGTAACAATTCCTATGTGTTAGAATGTGTTTGATTTTAGCTCAAAAGGGTCGATATTCTTGGGGGAAAGCGCAAGCACTTGATAATATGCATAGGAAAAATGTGTTGATTGGATATCTTTAGGAATTTCTTGTGTGTAGGAGGAAAAGGAGTGATCAAATGAAACTTTAGAATCATTGACAAAATATATCTCTTGTTTAGGTGGAAAGGTAAAAGTGTGAATGTTTTGAATGAGTTCAAAGGAAGTGGAAAGAGTAAGAAACAACCCTTTTTGAAGTGAAGAAAGGTGCAATTTTTGAAAATAAAAAATAATAAAGGCATTAGAAAATGGAGAATATGATATAGAGGGAAGATAAAGTTCGTAACCTAAACCCATTGTAAAATAGTACATAGTGTAGGTTTCATAGGGACCTTAACTTCTTAAGATCGTTACTTAATTACATCCATGTTTTGTAAGGACCACCATAATATCAAATTAACATAATTCACAAAATACACATAATCAAAAATAAACTAATACCACATGTTGAAATATAGAAGGCCAGAGTCATAAATTATATTTTGACATAAAGCTTGAGTACATAAAATAATAACAAGGCAAAACATAGGGGAACATATTCCTTTACAATGGACCACAAGGTTGAATACAATGAATATATAATGTACAAATCATGATGACAATCTTGACATGAACTCTCGACACCTATCTCCCTCTAGTACACCATGGGTGAGGACATTATTAGAGTGCTTATCCATTGAACCATGAAGCATTTACACTCCCCCAAAATTCTTCCTAACATGAAGAATACCCAACCCAACATTGTGGATGCATAGCAATGCAATATTGGTAAGAGCAATGAAATCTATGTGGTATGATATATCTACATTCTAATGCAACTGTAGCTAGGAAATGTGGAAATCATCACAAGCAAATCAATATACTAATCTAGCTCAATCACGAAAGCTCAAATGCAATGATCAATCCTAAACACACTCAATAAAGACATGAAAGCAAAATATTCAAGATTAAAAGCTAAGCAAACCAAATGCAGATCTGAATATCTCCTTCATGTGGCTCCATTGTCCTTCTTTCTTCTTCAAATAGCTTTTGTTTGTGGATCTCACCTTCAAGTGCATAAACCTAATGTGAAAGCAAGATTGACATTGGCACAAGAATACTCAAAGCGTGATTGATTCGACAAAGTGATTATTAGATCGATAATGTGATTATTAGATTGGGATTGAAGAAATTCATCCAATTTATAGACAAATTGGAGAAATGATCAAATTAGCATGATTCAATTCAAATGGAAATTGTAAATAAAAAATGTCAATTATGACAAATTATGCACTTTCTATGCAAAATTGATTGATTGATAATTTATGACAAATTATGACAAATTTCTATGTCAAAATTGATTGATTGTCAATTATGACAAATTATGACAAATTGAAATGTCATTCCCATGAAATTAGGAGAAAAATAGGAGGAAATTGAAATTAGGAATTAGAAAATTAGAAAATTAGAAAAAGAGGAAAATTAGGAAATTAGTGAATTAATTAATAATTTTTCATTTATTAATTAATTCACAAAGAGGGAAATTTAGAAATTGATGAAAAATTAGGAAATTAGGAATTAGGAGAAATTAGGTAAACCAATTAATAATTTGTCAATTATTAATTAATTCACCAAAAAGAGGAATAATTAGTTAGCCAATTAAATTAAACATTTAATTGTGACACGAAGACCTAGGATAAATAAATAAATTATTTAACCTAGAGGGAGAAATGACAAACAGGGTTAAATGAATAAAATCATGAAACCCTAAAAGATGAATTAGAAATGCAAGGATGACAATTAGGTCTTGACAAAGGATAATTTATATCGATTTGATCATGATTTACAAAGGACCAATGTGATAAATGATTTGATTGATAAATGCGCCAATTGACGAGGAACAATGACTAATTGATCCAAATTGACATAATTGAGACAGACAATGATCGATGGCAAATTGATCACAAAATGACAAGATTGAAAAGAGGACAAGGATCGATGACAAAATAGATTGCAAGACGACAAGATTGAAAATGACCACGATCAATGACAAATCGATCGCAAAATGACAAGATCGAACATGACAACGATCGATGACAAATCGATCGCAAAACGACAAGATTGAAAATGATAAGGATTGATGACAAATCGATCACCAGATGATAAGATTGAAAAGAGGACAAAACCCTAATTAGGATTGACGAAGTCCAAAATGATGACAAATGACTACGCACATTGATGCGATAGGATAAGATCGACCGAAATCATGACTGATATTGGTGTTGACAAGACCAAATTTGAAGACGAGACGAATGAAGGATGTAGAAGAAGGACTCGATGCTCGCAAATGATAAAGACCAAGTGTGAATCATAGGAGAAATGTTAATGCGACGCAAAAACCCTAAAATAAGGCAATGCGCAAATGTTAAAGTATGATTCTGCAAGCGTTGACCATTTTTAGGTGTCTACATTTTGCCCCTCTTTGAGGCAATGCAATTTTAAGCGTTGTTTCAAAGAACAGTAATGAAAATGCCCCAGACAACTGACAATGACATATGCATGCCCCCTCGAGGAATTGGCTGGAAACATGCAAAAAAGAGGCCAATTGATCGATAAAAATGATAGGATCGAACGGACTGACAATCGGATATTGGATGCATGAAGGACAAGCAATTGAAGGTACAAAAGACCACGACCAACATAAGATGGAGAGGGTGCACGTCCATCTATGCACTGACAAAGATCTATAAATGAGACCAAGAGAGTGAAATTTGCTCATTTGCACTAGCCCAAGAAGAGGATTTGTTGCTTTGGAAAAGGACACTTGCAGAGAGATGGCGAACATTCCAAGGGTAGATCACCTCGGAGAATGGGTACGCACGTACAGATGACCAGACGACGCGGGAGCAGTGGTATGTATCTCAAAAACCCATGTTTTCAATTTAATGAATTTGACTTGCTTGCGGGACATTGCGGGGCCCACAGAAAATGCAGAAATAGACTTATGCGCTTGTGTAGGGCGAATCCTGTTCTTGTGTGATGTCTTCTATGCTTGTGTAGGGGTACACAGGCGCAGGTTATATGACACAGGTGCAGGATACACAACACAGACGCAGTTGTGCCCTGGGAACTCAATTTAGGGCAAAAACAACATGCAAATGATCCGGAAAGGGGGGATAAGGGTAAGATAGGTCAGAATAGATGAAAAACACCCTGATTTAGACATGAACGGAGGAAATGCAACCCATAGGAGCAAACCCTAAAACTGACAAAATATGCCCCAATTGTGATGCAGAGTCGACAGTATCCATTGATCACGCGGGGGAACCGACCAGACTGCTTCATGTTACGACATAGACTCAGGAGCACGGATAGAGATACATTGGCAGGACTTGGGATATACTATGTCACATTCATGCCCGGGATTAGGGCAAACACAGGACTGCTTACCGCATTGGCAGAGCGATGGCATTCGGAGACTTCCTCATTCCATTTGGCGACTGGAGAGGCGACTGTGACACTAGAGGATGTATGGCGTATCCTCCGCATTCCGATTCATGGAGAGATGGTAGAGTACGACCTAGTGACAGGGAGAGACATGTTGTGCCGATTATTTGAGTGCGACACAGATGATCTGGATATCGTAGAGAGGGAGATTGGCTGGGAGACCATGGCATCAGAGTATGATCGACGATATGTGGTGATAGCAGTGGTGATAGCATGCCTACTAGCAGGAGACAGACGAGGACATGGATTCCCTATTGGATGGGGAAGAGTGCTAGAGTAGATGGTGACAAAGGTTATGGTGTATGCATAGGGACCATGTGTACTTGCTATGATGTATTTTCAGTTGCATCAGATAGCATATCAGGGAGTGCAGATGTTGAGCTGTGGAGTCACACTACTACAGGTATGGGCATTTGAGCACATAGCCATATGTCGACCGATTACAGAGAGATAGGTAGTACCACACCGACCATATGTGTACTGCTATGGGGGAGCACTGAGACAGGGTCCTTTTGGATACATATTGTATTGGCGACATGAGCTAGACAGACTGAGAGAGTTCACATGGAGGCCATATCGTGATTGCCCTGGATGGTCAGATGATAGTGATGAGCTACCGTATTGTAGACAGGAGAGGTACCTGATTGGGTAACCAGTAAATCACCAGAGAGTGATTGAGATGTACTTGCTAGAGAGAGTCAGACGACAGTTTGGAGAGAGGCAGGATGTACTTAGAGGGACTGCACACTTTGCCCGATCTCACAGAGAGACAAGTCAGTGGGGGAGTATGATTCAGCCACACATAGTATATGCTGACTTCTCACAGCTATAGTAAAGACAGTGGGATTGGCGATCAGATGTGGCGGACGCCGGGACGACAGAGGAGTATGAGAGATGGTTTGCATGACGACGGTTAGTGCCATTGATAGATCCGGATATTCCAGTACCTAGGTGACAAGAGGACTTCCCACTCGCTGGAGAGGAGGAGGGAGATGATGAGGACGAGGAGGATGAGGGTGGTGATGAGGATGAGGGGGATGACAAGGACGGAGATGAGGATGGGGATGACGAGGATGAGCTAGAGTCAGGCGAGTAGGAGGCATTGCAGGATATACCTATGAGCCGGAGATAGCTAGGATAGAGGAGATGGAGATGTGCAAGGCTACCATAGCGAGTCAGCATGATCACATTACGACTTTAGAAAGAGAGCATGAGCAGTTCAGAGCGGAGATAGCTAGACTTATAGCAGCTCAAGATACAGCAATAGCTCAGGCACAACGAGAAGAACAGAGAGTCACTGAGTATATTGGGTCGATTCGGGATGCCAATGCACAGGAGATGGCACAGATGCTGGTAGAGACTGGAGAGGAGATACGCCATTGGAGGATGCTATATGAGAGTGTAGTCCCACCAGAGCAGAGAGCAGCTTCATATCGAGCATGATCGAGGACAGAGAGCTGGGCACGCTCTCGGAGGTCATTGAGTAGCATGGGGGTGAGTGGACCTATGAGACCACCACAGCCAGGACCAGGAGGGACATCATCCTTGAGACATGGCAGGGATGAGGAGGATAGAGGGAGCACCCAGTGAGAGAGGCACGTACTCCTTAGGACAGACAATGGACATTATGTAGTTTGACATTTTGTAGTCAGCCTGCGGGCCATACTTAGGATAGACAGTCCAATTTTGTACTCCGATATTATTTTGATATATGATATGACATGCATCGATATGATGGGATGCAATGTGTTATGACTTATGTGATTTTCCATGTATGGATGACTTATGCGTTGTTGATGTGTTATTGTGGAACATGTATGGATATATATTTTTATGTGTTTTTGATGCATTTTTAAGATGAAATGGATAAAATGCTTGATATGATGCTTGATATAATGCAAATGTACTAACCAATGAATGCAGGATGCAACATATGTGTTTGGGGAAATCGGAGCACTAGACCGAACTGACTATTCGAATTGACAGAAGAAAGGTTAGTAAGAAGAAATGAAACAGAGGATAGTTAGAGACGAAGAAAAAATTGCTTTCAATAATGCACTTTGTAGGTGAGATCCTTTATTTAATGTAGCAAAATGGATGCGTAGCATCATGGCATGGAAGGCCAGAGCTGAAATGCAACCCTTTTTGCAAAAGACAGACACATCACAGACAAACAACAATCACAACAAAAAAGAAAGGGACCATGAACCATCCCGGTCACTCTAAATCACTCAGTGACATCATCGAGCAACATAGGAACATGATCGAAGCCAAAGATAAATCAGTAAAAAGATAAGATGCACAAATTCCAACAAGTCAAACAAACATCTTGATCTTCATTATCAAAAGTTGAAAGTGCTGATAGGACGATCATGTTGTCTAGTTTCAGGGAATGTGGTACCCATCTAAGACAGGACACAGTCTAGTTTCGAGTATACCACACCCTGTATAAGACCCATGATAGTGTGCCAAGGATGAATGATTTTGAGGTTGATTGATATGACAATTATGATCAGTTTGAATATCTGGTTTGATTGAAAAGTTCATCTGTTTATGCATGATTTTAGTAAAGTACAGCGTTGGATTGCGAGTTGTTGGATGTATACTCAGTGAGCTGTCTATGCACAGAGGGGTTATTTATGTTTTTGTTTTGCTTTTCGATTTTTTACAATTTTTTTGTGTTCATTTTTTTCAGGACTTTATATGACTTTTTAGGGATTTTTTCAGGACATTATTTGATTTTTATGAATTATTTCAAGACGTTTTTCAATTTTTTTGGACTATTTCAGGACATTTTTCAATTTTTTATATTTTTTGGATTTATTTCAGGACATTTTTCAATTTTTATGATTTTTGCCCCCAGTGTCTAGCAAGGCAAGGAATATGACAAATGGATAAACAATCTTGCTGAAATGTTGGTGGATAGAAGGAAGATGAAGGCCTTTTATCATGGAGACAATACGGATGCAATTTTCAAGGGCTATTGGGTGATGGGACAAGAGATTGGATATGACAATATAAAGCAGTGACATGGCATGAGGGACATGTCAAGAGGTTTTTGAAACCATGTTTAAATTTTGCGTCCTTATGTCAGATCAAGATCAAGGAATGAAAAAGAGTGTATGGATAGTGATAAGATATGGATAGGATAAGCAAGACCAAGAATGGATAAGGGACATGGACTGAAGGTCGGGGTAGGCTAAGGGATAGTGGCAGAAAGTTACAATAAGCTAGGGAATATGGATGAAAGGTTGTAATAAGAAAATGGATAAATGACCAAAAGCTATGATGGACTAAAAGCTGCAAACAAGATACGTGATGCTCATGAAGATCCTCAGCCTTGTCAAAATCAAAGGTGGAAAGAGGAAATGGACATGAGGGACAATAGGATATGAAGGGTAATGACAGGGGTTCGATAGGATAGTGAAGGGCAATAGGATATGAAGGAGGAAACTTGCCCCCAAGTGTGGTGTGCAAGAAGTTCATAGATTACACATGACGCCTGTTTGCCAGGTTTTCATCACGGTACTTGCCCAAGGTGCCTGTTTGCCAGGTTTTCACCAATGGACGAATTATTTTTGCTTTACTTTTTTTGTTTTTTTGTTTTTCTTTTTTTTTCACTTTTTTTTTTTTTTGATTTTTTGGATTTTGACTTTTTCAATAGAAGATGGACACATGATAGGGATGGAAGAAGGACTCAAGCGTCTTTTTTTTTTTTTGGATAGTAGCTTTGAAAAAAAATAGACCATGACCGTTAAAAGTATGCTCAAAGATGTTGGTAGGATAAGGACATGGAAAATGAGATGAAACTAAGGCAAGGATTTATGCAAAAGATGGGATCAAAGGGATTGAAGGATGAAAAATATGCATTGGATAATGGATAGGGTATTGGAAGAATTTGGTTTGAGTGGATGGAAATGAAGGCAAGATCAACATTGGCACACACCTTGAGGGGTGATGGACTGATGGAGGAAAGACGTATTTTGGATATTGAGATTTTGAGGAAGGAATAGATAGGGATTTTGGGACATAAGGGCCCAAAATGGATGAAGAAGGTGATGGAGGAACAAATTTGAGAGGGTTGGATGGAGGAATAGCAACTTTGGATGCCAAGTTGGATGTTTCTTTAGGCTTTTGTGCTTCAAGGAGCCGTTTAGGGATCCACATGGTTTTTGATGCTTCATGCTTTTGTGGTTCCTTGGAGTGCATTGCTTGCACAAGGGATTTAGGAACCCATATATATTTTGACTTTCCTTTATTTTGCTTAGTGGGCCTTTGTGGCCTTTTGGATATATTTTTTTCTTTATAGATCATATTGTTCTTTGTTTTGACATGTCGATTATATTGGACATGTTGATCCTTGAATACATGTGGATTGTTAGACTTATGACTTTTATGCTTGGCATCCAAATTGCTTGGAGGGGGAAAGGAATGCATGGATGAATATGAATGAAATGGAGTTCTTTTGGATGGATGAAATTTACTCAAGGATGTGTGCCTTTGCTGACCTTGCATAGAGAATGAAGGGATATAAGGACCTAAGATAGATGGAAGGTGTGATGGGGAAGGTGTATGTTTTGATTTTGATGGAGGGATACCAACATCTTGAGAGTGAGTTGTGTAGACATGACCCTTAAGATATTCTTTGATATGGAGGGGTTCTTTCTCATGAAGGTCTACTCCTTTGCCTTTATGAATATCTTGACTTGTAGGATACTCTTTTCTTTGGGAAGAAGACGCAAGTCCATTGTGAGGTGGATATGATATGAGAGAAATAATGAGATCTTGAAGTGGATCGGATTGCACCAAAGTGGAAGAACCCATTATGCATATCGAGGGTTCATGAACGTCTTGCACTGACATGTTAGAATCATGAGGGGGATTAGGATTGTGAGGTGGACATGGTTCAATGACAGGCTCTTCAAGAGATGGAATGGGAAAAATAATGGGATCATCAAAAGAAATGTGATCTTGGAGTGTATATGGAGCATTAAGACAAGGAGATGGAGGAACAAGTGGATCTTGTGGAGGATCTGAAGGAATAATTTGATCTTGACAAGGAGGAAGATCATTGGAATCCTCTTTAAAGGTGCTTTGCTCTTGACTTTTAATGGGATCATCGAAAAGGATGGAAGGGATATCTTGATCTTGCTCAAGGAATGGAGTGTCAATAGGACTTTGGATAGGATGGACAAGAATAGGGGAATCATCATGAGTGTCTGGGAACATGGTGTCTTGGTCAACAATTAGATGGGATGATAAGGTTTTAGGATCTTGATCTTGATTTTCTTTAGGACTCATTTCTTCGCGCTCTAAATTATCCTCTTGACATGAGGTTGGACTTTGGATATGCATGGGGGATTCTGACAAGGAATCCATGTTTTGGCATGAAGGAGATGCACTTTGAACATTTGTGATGGATTCTGGCAAGGAATCAATGCTTGAACATGAGGAAGAAGGACTTCGAATGTGGTCCTCTAAAATAGGTAATGGCAATAAAGTGCATGGTGGCATTGGGTCTTGTATTTCTGAAACATGACAAGGATGTGCATCATGAATTGGATTATCTTGGCAATCACCTATGGATAGCCCTTGGCTAATTGCATCCTTGGATGTATTATTTGATGAGGACAATATGGAAGGTTCTTGTGAAACTTCTAGAGGTGTAGGGATAGATGCCACTGGAGAGTCAATTTGTTTGTGAGGGGATGAGGCGTTGCTAGACATAATTGTATTATCTTGATCTTCTTCAAAGAACTCACTTGGTAGGTTCCTTAAGAGCCTTGCAATAAAGCTACCTTTCTTTCGAGGTTTTGACATAGTTGTATCTGGAATTTGAACTTGTTTTTGGTTTGATGTCATGTTTTGATATTGGACTTGGTTCAATTGTTCTGACATGTTTAAAACTTGGCTTGGTGTGTGCTGCAACCTTTGTTTTTGAATGTTTGGTTGTGGTTGTTGACATTGATATGTTGATTGAACTTGTTGATATTCCACCATTGGTTGAGCCATTTGTTGACATTGTATAGTTGGCTGGACATATTGTTGAAATTGGACCATTGGTTGTGTTGGTTGTATATGTTGGACCATTGGTTGTGTCTGTTGTATATGTTGGACCATTGGTTGTGTCTATTGGAAATGTTGGAACTGTTGAACAATTGGTTGTGATAGTTGAAAATCTGATTGATAGTAAACACCTTCTTGATCTTGTTGTGGAGGCACATAATGTTGAAATTGATGTTGTCTCCTTTCTTGAAATTGTTTCATCATCTCTATTTGGGAGAGGAGAGCTGGTATGTCTGATCATTCAAGAAGAGATCTTACATCAATTGGCTCAATCTTTGGATTTCGACCTGGAAATTTTTGAAACATTTTGGACATTTGTGATCTATTCTTCTCAATGTTTTTCACTCTTTGTTCCAAAATCTCATTTTCTTGAGCTAGTTTCTCCTCTAGTTTTTGTATTTGGACATTTACATCATCATGATAAGTTTGATCCAAGTTTTGAGACATGTAGAGATTGGATTGACATGATTGATTTCTCAATTTTGATGTCATGGCTTCGTAAGAAGGTTGAGACCTCATTTCAACAAACAGGTCACTATGCAATGCAACTAATGGGATTGACAAATGCAACCTAAAAGGATGACAATGCAACTTAATGTTTTTGTTGTTTTTCAAGATTTTGACAAACTCATGAATGCAATTCTAAAAATGAGACCCTTAGGAAATTGAAATTATGTCTAGACCTCAAAGGACAAAAGGACCAAGTGACAAAAGGACAAAATGACAATGTCTCCCCTATATGCTTGGATACTAAGCTAGGTTTGACCAAAATGACATTGATGACAAAAAGACAAAAGGTTTGATAAGGTCTAGACTTCTTAACAATGACTTAGGGTTATATCAAAGATTTGCATTACTCAAGGATGAAAAAACCTAGTTTTGACACTATATGCAAAGGAACAATTACTATGCAAATGACCCTAATATGATATGATAATGACCTAAGCTTAATGAAGAAACCTAGGGTATGCAAATGCAAATGTATGACAATGTCAACCTAAGTTTGAATTATGAAATGGTATTACTCTAATGCAAGAGGACACATGCAAAATGGATGACCCTTATTGATATGCAAAGGAGTATGACCTAGGTGAAACTTAACCTTGGTAGTTGACAATGACTTTGAAAAATGCAAACCTAGGATGAACCTAAATCTAAGTGACATGAATGTTGAGACAAGATTTTGAAAAATGTTTGACAACCATGTTTGAAGGTGTTTTGAACTTTGTTGAATGAAATACTCTTGTGTTTAACCTTGTTTTGAATCAATTTGTCTTGTTTTTGAAATGAGATACAATTCAACTTTTGACAAGCAAAGAATACAAGATATTTCAACTTAGACTCAAGACAATCATGCTCATTCCCACATTTCTTATGGTAGGCAAGGCCATTAGGTACTTGAGAGGTAGACTCATTATGGGATTCAAGGAGAATACATAGATGCTTGACCCCACAGGCTCCCCTCCACGGCACTCACTTCTCAGGGCAGCCAAGCATCAATCCCCATGGAAATCTCCCCATGGAAAACTTAGTATCTCTTCCAAGTATCCGAACTTGTCCTTCTCAAGCAACTAGAAGGATTTTTGGCCTCTAAATACTAGGTGTTTAGTAAGGATTTCTGTTAAGCATTACTCCTTGATGTCGCGCAAGTGTGATTGAGAAATTAAGCCCACCAAGATACCAAACAAATGTACTCGCGCAAGCACGATTTAGACCGTGAGGTCCTACTTAGATGTTGATATGAGAAAGAGTTCAAGGGTCATCACTTCCCAAGTAACTGCAATTCCCACGTAACCCTTCCTTCAAAGCTTTCGCCCATCAGGTATTTGTTTATAGTGAGTTAGAATGCCAAGGTATTCTAGCCGTACTCACTTTGGGTCATTCCCTTCTCACGATTATCACTTGCTTGCAAAAGCAAATGGTCGGGAAGGCAGGCCCTTTAAAGGTGACACACAATCAAAAACATGAGCATGGTATTGAAGATCTGGATTTATGATCACCCTAAGAAGGATGAGAGCATACTCTCCTACTCCAATGTCAAACTCAACAATCAAGGCAAACATATATTCATTCCATCCTATTTAGAAATCATACTAGGTGCCTAAACATTAATTGCAAACACAAAGTTTAGTTGTAGTCCAAGGCAACCTGCAAAACCCAAGTCAAAAGTTTGATATGTTTAGTCTTTGACTATCGAACCTGCACAAAAATGTGTTAGTAGTTTCATTTGTTGTCTTTGCCATGCGTATGCTAAGGTTCTGCACAGAGAATTAGTACCAAAAAACCAAAAAGCAGAAACAACATGCAAAATAGAACAATTTGCAAGTAAAAACACACTGCCTTTTACCTCTATTTCTGTCCCTACACAGGCGCAGAAGTCTTGACACAGGTGCAGAAGTCTTGACACAGGTGTAGAATGTCCTTGACACAGGCGCATAATGCTTAACATAGGTGTAGAATGCTTAACACAGGCGCAAAAGTTCCCAGAAAGCACTGCACTACCCTATTTCTTGGGTTTTTGACCTGTAAATCATCTCAAAAGCATGATTAGGGGGTTAGTTCACATCGGGTTCACCAATTAATGTAGCTAGGAAATGTGGAAATCATCACAAGCAAATCAATATACTAATCTAGCTCAATCACGAAAGCTCAAATGCAATGATCAATCCTAAACACACTCAATAAAGACATGAAAGCAAAATATTCAAGATTAAAAGCTAAGCAAACCAAATGCAGATCTGAATATCTCCTTCATGTGGCTCCATTGTCCTTCTTTCTTCTTCAAATAGCTTTTGTTTGTGGATCTCACCTTCAAGTGCATAAACCTAATGTGAAAGCAAGATTGACATTGGCACAAGAATACTCAAAGCGTGATTGATTTGACAAAGTGATTATTAGATCGATAATGTGATTATTAGATTGGGATTGAAGAAATTCATCCAATTTATAGACAAATTGGAGAAATGATCAAATTAGCATGATTCAATTCAAATGGAAATTGTAAATAAAAAATGTCAATTATGACAAATTATGACAAATTATGCACTTTCTATGCAAAATTGATTGATTGATAATTTATGACAAATTATGACAAATTTCTATGTCAAAATTGATTGATTGTCAATTATGACAAATTATGACAAATTGAAATGTCATTCCCATGAAATTAGGAGAAAAATAGGAGGAAATTGAAATTAGGAATTAGAAAATTAGAAAATTAGAAAAAGAGGAAAATTAGGAAATTAGTGAATTAATTAATAATTTTTCATTTATTAATTAATTCACAAAGAGGGAAATTTAGAAATTGATGAAAAATTAGGAAATTAGGAATTAGGAGAAATTAGGTAAATCAGTTAATAATTTGTCAATTATTAATTAATTCACCAAAAAGAGGAATAATTAGTTAGCCAATTAAATTAAACATTTAATTGTGACATGAAGACCTAGGATAAATAAATAAATTATTTAACCTAGAGGGAGAAATGACAAACAGGGTTAAATGAATAAAATCATGAAACCCTAAAAGATGAATTAGAAATGCAAGGATGACAATTAGGTCTTGACAAAGGATAATTGATATCGATTTGATCATGATTTACAAAGGACCAATGTGATAAATGATTTGATTGATAAATGCACCAATTGACGAGGAACAATGACTAATTGATCCAAATTGACATTATTGAGATAGACAATGATCGATGGCAAATTGATCACAAAATGACAAGATTGAAAAGAGGACAAGGATCGATGACAAAATAGATTGCAAGATGACAAGATTGAAAATGACCATGATCGATGACAAATCGATCGCAAAATGACAAGATTGAACATGACAACGATCGATGACAAATCGATCGCAAAATGACGAGATTGAAAATGATAAGGATTGATGACAAATCAATCGCTAGATGATAAGATTGAAAAGAGGACAAAACCCTAATTAGGATTGACGAAGTCCAAAATGATGACAAATGACTACGCACATTGATGCGACAGGATAAGATCGACCAAAATCATGACTGATATTGGTGTTGACAAGACCAAATTCGAAGACGAGATGAATGAAGGATGTAGAAGAAGGACTCGATGCTCGCAAATGATACAGACCAAGTGCGAATCATAGGAGAAATGTTAATGCGACACAAAAACCCTAAAATAAGGCAATGCGCAAATGTTAAAGTATGATTCCGCAAGCGTTGACCATTTTTAGGTGTCTACAGCAACAACTCTACTTGTCTAACTAATGTCGATTCAGTGATTTGAGATCCATCTCCAATACACAGAAAAACACATGGTAACATTATTATGATTTCCAACACAATCCAATAGAGGACTCTAGAATACATACCAGCATACAAGGAATACAAGACCACATAAATGCATACAAGTGCAACATTATAGGTTTGTCTACAAGTCTATAAAAGCACCTATAGGCTTTCATAAGCATCTATTTATGCATGTACAACATTTGAAAATAAGATTCACACATGAAAACCAGTTAAAGTGTAAGATTGTTAGTTAAGAAACCAATCACTATATTTTGAAATTCTTGAAATAGTATCATGCACAAAAAGCTTATGAACACACGAATAAGTATAGAAAACTCTAAAGATAGGCAAAAATAATAATTACAAGAGGATACGATAGCACATAAGAGCATTCAAGTGTATGCAAGGGCATTCAAGTCATACAAGTGCATGGGTCTATGCCTATCCTCTTGATTTAACTTAAAAAAAAATGAAATATAACTTTAAATCACAGTTACACTAAGATATGCATAACTACAAGTCTAAAGACTATTAAGAGCATATTTCTTTGAGATGACGATTGATAGTTCACGCCTTTCTCTCTATAATTAGAATACAACTATGATTTCTAGAAGGAATTTTCATGAGTCAAGTTCAATTACCAATGAACATCAAATTAAGACGTTTGTGATAATATCTTGAAAACCTTAAGTCATTAATATGAAAGTAATCATTACAAATCAAATCTCTCTAGTTACAATTTGATAGTCTATGTTCACTAATAGAAGATTTATAAGTAATCATCGACATCAATACATTCTACTACACCATAGACTAATGTATCAATGCATACTTAAATACTTTGGCAAGATACAAAATCCTTTGTATATATTTTTTAAATTACCATTTTACACAACTACAAGGTTTTTCCTATACCTCAATTTTCCCTTAGAGCATTTTACTAAATTTTATTAGATTTATCCAATTCCCAAACTTGAAATCAATATCCTAGGGTTTAAGTCTTACAAGGAACTTTTGTTTTTGGAAAAATATTGTCATCAATGACAAGAATTATCTAATCTTCATGAAAATTAAATCATCGCACTAATGATGGAAATGAAATTCTTTCACTTGCATGGCACTTAAAATTTACCTCTGATTAAAAGAGGTTCTACCTTAGAATTTTACAAGTAGGTCAACTACCTACTCGTGCTAGTATTATCTTCCTTGTCAATTCTATAAATTCATGTTAGATCAAATTAGAATATTGCAAGAAAATGATCTCCAAGGTTTAGACTTGTAATAGTAGCCCTAAAGTTTCAATAATATCATTATTTAACATTTTATATTTTATATTCTTTCTTAGGATTCTTTTGAAGATACAGGATTTTTGTAAAAAAATTAAACATAAGCACTTTTAAAGAATGACCTTACATAGCTATGCTAAAATGGAAATTCACTTCCTTGCATTAATACAACACTGGCTTTTGAACATTTCACATAAACAAATCATAAAAGATGTATAATGTTACATGTAGTAATAATAATATGTAATCATACTTTATAGTTAAATAAATAAGATTTACAACTTCATGCCCTTGACTTTAGTATGATAAATTATTAAATTAATATTATAGACATAATCAATAATCACAAATGTCTATTAATTTATGACAATAGCTTCGATATGAAAATTTCTATTACTTAGAGATGGTATCTAGCCAAAGATTCACCCCTACTACTAAAGTCTAATTAATCATTTTGACAAGTTGAGGAAAGAATAGAAAAGCAGCACTCAAATTTCTTGGGATTGAATAAGACCTTAATGGTTTTAGAACAAGTTCAAATTGCGTGTTTCAGATTTGCCTCTACTCCATTCCTGCACGACGAGACTTTTCTTAAACCAGTTACTGCTTTTGTCGGCCATAATTGTTGATCATTTTCCAGCTCATTGTCCTTAAAACAACACTCAATTTTCTCCACTAAAATCAATGGTATCATTTCTTTTTGACTGCTTGTTGCATACATGATGATTTGACTTGACTCGATTAGAGTTGTGAGAAGATGCCTCCAAGTTTCCAACATTTTTCTCCCAGTCGAGGAATAAAAATAAGAATGCGTCGACACTTTTCTCACTTAGGGGAAGAGCACCAGTAGCCATCATAGCTAACTTCGTGCATCCACAGATCCTAAACAATATATCGAATTTTGATTTATTTTTTTGGTTGTCTTCGTATGCGACTTAGCTTCTTAAACCTATTGATCTGGCTTTTGGGTAGTAATGATCCAATCTCTATGGGTCGTTATGCATCGAAAGGTCAAAAAGTGGTCATTTCAAAGTGTTGACCAATACTTGACCTCTTTTGCGTCAATACCCACACACCAAAACACCAATATCCATTTATAAATTACCTAAAAACAAATTTATTTCACCTTTTTATAAAAAATAATTAACCTAAAAAAATTATGACATGCATATAATTAAAGAAAATGATGAATGTAAAAATGTTTAAAAATGGGTGGTCAAAAAACATGTTGACCACCCATAACCCCCTTCCCACAGAGGTATGGTGGCCCCACGTGGCACGAACTCCTGCTATCTTTTTTGCCCTAAAAACTTAGGGAAATAAATAGTTTTTCTGGCATTTGCACTCGCAACCTCACGAGCCTCCGTCGGTGGCCTCCTCCGCAACCTCGGCCTCCTCTGCAACCTCCATCAGCGACCTCCTCTGCAACCTCGGCCTTCCCTGCAACCTCCATCAGCGGCCTCCTCCACAACCTCAGCTTCCAGGTAATGATAACTTGTCCATATTGGATGTCCAATGACGGTTTTGCTCCTTCGCAGCTGCATTATGCTTTGTCTATTGATGATTTCTTCGTATACGGTTTAGGGTTTCGTTTCAATGCTTTGTTAATGCTGAAATCCTGACACAGAATGGCAAAATAATTGAATATCTTTTCATTTACTTTGAAAACCCTTCATTATTTTTCATTTCATTTTTTGGTTGCGTTGTTAAATGGTGTTTCTTTGTTTATAATGCCGAAATCATTACAGTTAATGTGAAAAAAATTGATTATTGTTCATAATACTTTGAAACCCCTTCATTATTTATCATTTCCTTTTATGGGTGCACTGTTAAATGGTGTCTCTTTGTTTATAATGTCGAAATCATTATAGTGAATGTGAAAAAAATTGATTATTGTTTATAATTGTTTGAAACCCCTTCATTATTTATCATTTCCTTTTATGGGTGCATTGTTAAATGGCATCTCTCTATTTATAATGCCAAAATCATTACAGTGAATGCGAAAAAAATTGATTATTATTTATAATTGTTCGAAACCCCTTCATTATTTATCATTTTCTTTTATGGGTGTGTTGTTAAATGGTGTCTCTTTGTTTATAATGTCGAAATCATTACAGTGAATGCGAAAAAAATTGATTATTGTTCATAATAGTTCGAAACCCCTTCATTACTTATCGTTTCCTTTTATGGGTGGGCTGTTAAATGGTGTCTCTCTGTTTATAATGTCAAAATCATTACAGTGACTGCAAAAATAATTGATTATTGTTCATAATAGTTCGAAACCCCTTCATTATTTATCGTTTCCTTTTATGGGTGGGCTGTTAAATGGTGTCTCTCTGTTTATAATGCCGAAATCATTACAGTGACTATGAAAATAATTGATTATTGTTTATAATTGTTCCAAACCCCTTCATTATTTATCATTTCTTTTTATGGGTGTGTTGTTAAATGGTGTGTCTTTGTTTATAATGTAGAAATCAGTACAGTGAATGCGAAAATAATTGATTATTGTTCAGAATTGTTCGAAACCCCTTCATTATTTATCATTTCCTTGTATGGGTGCGTTGTTAAATGGCGTCTCTTTGTTTATAATGACGAAATCATTGTAGTGCATGCGAAAATAATTGATTATTGTTCATAATTGTTTGAAACCCCTTCATTATTTATCATTTGTTTTTATGGGTGCGATGTTAAATGGTGTGTCTCTGTTTATAATGTCGAAATCATTATAGTGAATGTGAAAATAATTGACTATTGTTCATAATTGTTTGAAACCCCTTCATTATTTATCATTTCCTTTTATGGTTGCATTGTTAAATGATGTCTCTCTGTTTATAATGTCGAAATCATTATAGTGAATGCGAAAATAATTGATTATTGTTCATAATTGTTCGAAACCCCTTCATTATTTATCATTTTCTTTTATGGCTACATTGTTAAATGTTGTCTCTTTGTTTATACTATCGAAATCATTACAGTGAATGCAAAAAAAAATGGACTATTGTTCATAATTGTTCAAAACCCCTTTATTATTTAGCATTACACACAAACACACACACACACACACACACACACACACACACACACACACACACACACACACACACACACACACACATGTGTGTGTGTGTGTTAAATGGTTAATGGGTGTGTTGTTAAATGGTGTCTCTCTGTTTATAATGCCAAAATCATTACAGTGAATGCAAAAAAAATTGATTATTGTTCATAATTATTCGAAACCCCTTCATTATTTATCATTTCATTTTATGGGTGCACTGTTAAATGGTGTCTCTCTATTTATCACCTTTTTTGATTTAAATACAAAACTCTATTTATATTCTTTGGATGAATTATTGAATGGATATTGTAAGGGAATAAAAAATAATAATAAACCACACACACATGGAAAATGCATATATATTTTTAATTTGTTATTTAATTTCCCTCACCCCAAATTAAGGCACATGTTGTAGGAGGAATAAGAAGCTTCTAGAGGCTTCTCCACCTCCTTGCATGTAACTCCTCCCACTAAGCCTAATCAATTTGCATGGAGGCCAAATTGGGAGAGAATCTCTTTTTTTTTCAATTAATAATTAGGTAGTGGGAATTTGAAATTTCTTTTATAAAATAGGTACAAGTTTCAAAAGAAAAGTTAGCTATTCCATAAGAAATTTCTGCAAGTTGAATTCTCCTTTGTAGTCCACTTTCATTAGCAGCTAAGATTTTTTTTGTTGGGAGGATTTCTCTTCAATTTGGAGGATCAAGGAAGACTCTACACCATCTTCAAGCATCCAAGTTCCTTCAACTTAGTTTATGCATCTCATTTTTATGGTAGATTAGATTTGATTAGATTAATTATGAGTATGAAATTGATTTGTGTTTTGTTAAAGAATTAGTTTTAGATTTGTAGAAAATGAGAGTCATGGTTTAAATAAGATTCATTGTTTAAATTCTTGATATGAAATTAGTTTTAGATTTTGTAAAGAATGAGATTTATGGCTTAAATGAGATTCATTGTTTGAAATTTTGATAAGGAATTAGTTTTGTAGATTTTGTAGAGAATGAGATTTATTGTTAAATAAGATTCATTGCTTAAATTTTTGATAAGAAATTAGTTTCAGATTTTGTAGAGAATGAAATTCATTGTTTAAATTTTGATAAGAAATTTGTTTCAGATTTTGTAGAATAAGATTCATTGTTTAAATTCTTAAGTTTCAGATTTTGTAGAAAATAAGATTCATTGTTTTAATTCTGATAAGAGATTAGTTTCAGATTGAAAGAAGTAGAGTAAATGGAAATTAGATTCATTGTCTTCAGTTTATTTTGATAAAAATTAGATCTCCCTGTGTGTACAAACAATTTTCTCTGTAGACAAATCTCCCTGTGTGTATAAATAAATCTCCTCTCTCTGTGAATGAATTTTCCCTGTGTAAAGAACAAAAGAAATGAATTCCTTTCTCTGTGAATGAATTTTCCCTGTGTAAAGAAATGAATTCCTTTCTCTGTGAATGAATTTTTCCCTGCGTAGGAAACAAAAGAAATGAAGAAAAGATATAAACTCTCTCTATCTGTGAATGGATTTCCCTGTGTAGAAAACAAAGAAATGGAAAAATCCCTCTGGTTACTGCTTCATTTTGTCCCTGAGACAAACCTGCAACATTGTTATTGCCTATTATTTACCCTGCTCTGAGTAATCTTCAATAAGATTAAAAGAAAAAAATTATAATACTCCTGTATAAGAAAAATGACAATAATATTATAACTTATATATATATTATATACATACATATATATATATATATATATAAATATATAAACAAATAACCCAAAAAAAAATGAGAAAAGCATATCGAACGTTAGGAAAAAACCTCCCAAAAACTCCCGTAACGCATGGCGTTTTCGTTGGACGTCGGCAATGTGTGCATGGACGGTTACGTTGAACCGTCGCAGAGTACGGAGGGGCCCGCGAGTCCCCTCACCTCTGCGGACCTGCGCATGCAGGGCCGCAGGGGTGATGGGACCCGTGGTCCCCACCCCGCACCCTACATTAAACCAAAAACTGTGCGTTAATTAAGTTCTTTTCTCCCTCTAAGTTGTAATCGAAATTTTTCTTGGGGATTTATTTTATAGATTAATACATGTGTTAGTTGCTAAGTTATTTAATTTTTTTTGTTGATAGTAATGACATTTAGGAATTAATACTTAAGTCAATCACTAGGTTATTTAGTTAAATTGTTTTTTTTGTTGATAATAATGGCATTTAGGAAATAATGTTTTTCTTTGAGTATTTTGGTAAACTTTAAGATATTGTATTTCGACTTAGAAAAATTGGGCTAATATGTAGCAAGCTCATAATTAAATTGCCTTAGCAAGTTTTTTTTTAAAAATCGTAGACTATTTCCTTTTAAAATTTAAGTTACTCAACCCATTAAGAATCGTTGATTGGTCTTTAATACAAATGCTTAAATGTAATCGTTATTTTGGATCCATAACATGCGAATTATTTATAGAATAATTATATCTTCATGAAATTACTATTATGCAAGTTTCATTGTTATGCAAATTACACTTCAAGTAGTTACTTCAATTATTTACGCTTTCATTTTGTTATTCGTAGTTAGAAAACTAAATAAAGGAAGTTGGAAAATCAAAACTAGCAGTGTTCAGTATATATGGTGCCTCTGGGTCACGCTTACGGGTAATGCCGTCGTGTTGAACTACTGCACTTAACGCCTAATAAAGCTGCATTAACGACGTCTGTGGCATCGTCCCTATAAATCGTCGGGGAGTAATAAGGGACATTTGGAAGTTAAAAATCCAAGGGGTGGGTAATCCCTCTTGGATCGATAATTTGATAAGATAACTTTTAAATGAATTTCACATTCGTTGAGATAAACCATAGTAAACCCCTCTTAGGGATGGTCAAGTTAAAAGCTCTCGTGAAATTTACTTTATTTATTTATTCACCTCGAAGGGATATTGGTGATTTGCAATTGGGTGACGCTCATGATAAGTATTAGGTTCTAGTTATTTTGTTTAGGCCACAAGCAATAGGCCATCTTGAGCCTTCGCTTAAGTGCTACCTTCGTGGGTAGCAACCGTAGAGAAACTGTCTGGGACACTGACCCTAGAAAGGGTTGCGTACCCACAAATCAGTTTACATCAAACCATAGATTAGAAAATAGAACTACATACTTTACGCCTTGATCCCGTGTCGAAGCGGGTATGTAGGCAGTCTTGGGACGGAGTTGTCCCTCGTACTAGGCGTTCGTGGGTGGGGTCTAGGCTTGGTTGAGTAAGAATCCTAAATTGAAAGATAAGATAATCAAACTTAATTCAATGCATACTCGGAAGGAATCCCGTATGGATTCGCTTGACTTCCCGAGGCTTTAAGCCAAATTCCGAGGCGGAATTCAAGCTTGTATTATTTTCTTATTACTCCTAAGGACGGCGACCTCAGTGCATTCTTGTTAGAAGAATGTAGTACTTAGTGAGTGGCTCAGGACCCGAATGGTCCCGATGAGTCTAAGTCTCTGGCCAGAGCATCTCCTATCCCGTTTGGATGGATGCCTACCCCGCATGGGTAGATGCCTATCCTGTATTGGATAGATGGAATTTACGTCCCGTATGGACAATTGCCTAACCCGTATGGTTAGAAGTTCATCCCGAATGGATGAATGCCCAATCCTATTTGGATGGATGCCCAGAGTATGCAATTGAATAAAACATAATAAAGGAAAAAAAAATATACTCAAATTTTGTTGGATGAATTATGGTGGGTTATTACATGTTGGATGAATTATGGTGGGTTATTACATGTGGTATCAGAGCAAAGGTTCAAATCTAGGCCTTGTGCTCACTTCAATTTATTCAACTAAGGGAATGTTTTACAATAATAGAAATTAAATTTTATTCTACCAAAAAAAAACAAAAAAAAACTAACTACCTAATTTAACTTTCAGGTAAAACCTAGAATGGCAAGAGGAAGAGGAAGAGGAAGAGGAAGAGGAAGAGGAAGAGGAAGAGGAAGAGGAAGGGGTAATGGGAGACGTACCAGGAGTCAAACGGAGGAAAACCATGAGGAAAACCATGAGGAAAACCATGAAGGGAACCATGAGGAAGATCATGAAGAGGTTCGACACAACCTAGGGAATAACGGAGATGGGGTCCAAGCTATAATCGACCTTCTAACCGAACAAAGAGATAAAATCAACTTCCTGGAACAATCACTGCAGGACCTTAGGGAAAGGCAGAATGACTATGAGAATAGAAGTGGTACCGAGAATGGAAACCCTGGTAGCAATCAAGGAAATGTGATGGGTAATGGGAAGGAAAATAACATATTGGAACTTTCCAAGGATTTAAAGAAAATCACCCCTCCTAAGTTCGATGGGAGGCAGATTGGTGAAGGGGCTGAGAATTGGCTAAATGAAATGGAAAAATATTTTGAGTTAAGAGATTTTAGCGAGACAACTAAGGCTTTATGGGGCTCCTATCAACTCACAGGGGAGGCGGCTAGTTGGTGGACCAACACCAAGGAACAAAATGGGTATAACAGGGATACAATCACATGGGATCAATTTGTTCACCATTTTCGAGATAGGTGGCTCCCTCAATTGTTCTTTGATGAGAAAGTGACAGAATTCCATAATCTACGTCAAGGGTCCCTATCCATTCAACAATATTGGGATAAGTTCGCCAAGTTGCTTAAGTACGTGCCTATGTACCAAAAGGATGAAGAAGGCCAAGCAAGGAAATTCATTTTGGGGCTGAATACCAACATAGGGGCAGAGGTTGATATGCATGGACCCAGAAACATGAATGAAGTACTTGAAAAGTCCCTAAGGCAAGAGAGGAAGATTCAAACACTAGCAGGACGGAACTATAATGGGAATCACTCATTTAAAAGGAAGCAAGAATTCAATGGAAACACTAATTTCAGCAAGGGTCAAAGGAATAACTCTTCCGAAAGGAGACCACCGCCTAATCAATATCAGAGGAATGGAAATGATAATAACAGGGGCAATAATAACAGGGGCAATAATAATAGAGGCAATGATAATAGGGGCAACTATAACAGGAATGACCAGCAGAACAGGATAACTTATCCACCCAGGGGAAATGAAACAAGGAATGATCCCCCTAGAAATCAAGGTAGGAGAGGTCCTCCAGGCGGATGCTTTATGTGCGGGGAAAATCATTTTGCTAGAGATTGCCCCAGGATGCAAGGACAAATTAGAGCCAATCAACCCCAACAAGGGCCCCAATAGAGGATTCATGCAGCAGTTAGGAACCAAAGAAGAAGATACCAGAATGTTCCCGTGGAAACTACAGGTACACTATTTGAACAACCAATATCAATTCTAATTGACACTGGATCATCTGAATGTTTCATCTCACCTGAATTAGTGAACAAATATGCATTAAAAGTTAATCAAATGGAGTCATCATGGACGGTTCAATATGGGGACAAGGCAACTAGGGAAGTAACTAAGTGTTTACCGAGGGCAAGGGTACAATTCCCTGAGTTCAAAACAAGGGTAGATCTCTATGTGGCACCCTTAGGATTATATGATGTAATTATGGGAATGAGTTGGTTAGCAGACCATCAAGCTAATGTAGATTGTTATAGCAAAATTGTTGAATGTTTGGATGATGGGGGGAAAAGGGTCAAAATCCGAGGAAAGTTTAAACCCATCAATATAGAAACTATCTCAGCAATGCAATTAAAGAAGGAAAGGAGAAGAGGAGGACAAATCTTTATGGTCGAAATTGATGAAGGAAAGGAGGAAAATACCCCAACATTTGAAAATACCCCTTTCTTAAAGGAGTTTAAGGATGTTTTTCCAGAAGAACTACCCGGTTTACCCCCTAAGAGAAAGTTTGACTTTTCTATCGAAGTACTCCCAGGAGCTGAACCAGTATCAAAGGCACCTTACCGAATGAACACAACCGAATTACAAGAGCTCAAAATGCAATTAGAGGAACTCTTAGCTAAGGGATTAATAAGGCCAAGTGTATCACCATGGGGAGCGCCAGTTTTATTTGTTAAGAAGAAGGATGGAACCCTAAGGCTATGCATCGACTATAGGATGTTGAACAAAGTCACCATAAAGAATAGGTATCCCTTACCTCGCATAGAGGACCTTTTTGACCAAATGAAAGGAGCGGCAGTTTTCTCAAAGATAGATCTTCGGTCAGGGTATCATCAACTCAGAATTAAGGAAGAAGACATTCCGAAGACAGCTTTCAGGACGAGATATGGACATTATGAATTCATAATAGTTCCTTTTGGAGTAACTAATGCCCCAGCTGCATTCATGAACCTGATGAATAGTGTATTCCATGACTACTTGGATAAGTTTGTTTTGGTATTTTTGGATGACATACTGATTTATTCTAGAAATGAAGAGGAACATTTAGCGCACCTACAAATTGTTTTGCAAAGATTGAGAGAACATAAGTTATATGGAAAATTGTCCAAATGTGCCTTCTTTGAGGGAAAGATTCACTATCTTGGGCATATAATATCAAAGGAAGGAATAGCAGTCGACCCAGATAAAATAAAGGCGATAGTAGAATGGCCGATCCCTAAGAATGTTTCAGAGGTAAGAAGCTTTATGGGGCTAGAAGGTTACTATAGGAGGTTTGTGGAAGGATTATCTAAGATAGCAAATCCCATCACCTCATTGCAAAGGAAGGGTAAAAGGTTTGTATGGACCGAGCAAAGTGATAAGGCATTTCAAATCTTGAAGGGAAAACTAACTTCAACACCCATTCTAAAGGTACCAGACCCAAATGGACACTTCACAGTTGTAACAGATGCTTCTATTGAAGGGTTAGGAGGAGTACTTGTCCAAGATGAAGGGGTAGTGGCTTATGAATCTAGGAAGCTAAAGACTCATGAAGTCAATTATGCACCCCACGACTTAGAGTTGGCAGCAATTGTGCATGCCCTGCAAAAGTGGAGACACTTCTTACTAGGGAAGCCCTTTGAGCTTAAGTCGGACAACCAAGGACTAAAATACATCTTTACCCAACCTCACTTAAATGCCAGACAAAGAAGGTGGTTAGAGTTTCTAAGTGAATATGACTTTGAGATTGAATATATTAAGGGAAAAGAAAATAGGGTGGCAGATGCCTTAAGTAGGAGGAGACACTTGATGACTATAGCAACCTTCAAAACCTCTTTCAAAAAGCAAGTAATGGATGAACAAGGACATGACCCATGGTATGAGCAAGTCAAATTAACTATAAGACACAACCCGATCGACCCTAAGGTCGAAGGGTACACATTAGATGAAGATGGGTTGCTCAGATACAATAACAGAATCTATGTTCCTAATTCAGGGAATTTAAGGGAAGTAGTCTTATCGGAGGCTCACAATGCCCCTTATTCAGGCCACCCAGGAGTTAACAAACTGTATGCAGATCTAAAGAAGCTATACTTTTGGCAAGGGTTGAAGAGCGATATTGTCAAGTATGTAGCTAAATGTTTGGAGTGTCAAAGAGTAAAGGCAGAACATAGGCATCCAGCTGGATTGTTACAATTGCACGATGTACCTCAACATAAGTGGCAAGTTATTAGTATGGATTTTGTACAAGGGTTACCCATGTCACCTTCTAGGCATGATGCAATAATGGTGGTAATTGACAAACTCACTAAGGTGGCACACTTTATACCAGGAAATCTGACGGATGATGCACCCACCTTGGCTAGATGCTTCATTAAGGAGATAGTTAGGTTGCATGGAATACCAGAGAAAATCATATCAGACAGAGATGCAAGATTCACTTCCAGGTTTTGGACCACTCTTCAATCAGCTCTAGGAACTCAACTAAATTTTAGCACCGCATACCATCCGAAAACCGACGGTCAGACAGAAAGGACAAATCAGATTATGGAAGACCTGCTTCGCATGTACTGCATGGACCAACAGAGGAAATGGGAAGAGTACCTACCTTTGGTAGAGTTTGCCTACAATAATACATATCAAACATCTTTGGGAATGGCACCTTTTGAAGCTTTGTATGGTAGACCATGTCGAACACCTTTGAGTTGGGATAGCCTTGAAGATAGAGTGATTATTGGGCCAGATATGTTGAAAGAAATGGAAAGGAAAACTAAGGAAATTAGGCAAAGATTGAAGGAAGCCTCAGATAGGCAGAAAAGTTATGCAGATAAAAACAGAACACCAAGGGAGTTTGAGGTAGGAGAGAAAGTCTTCCTAAGGGTTAGGCCACACAAGAGTTCCATAAGATTTGGGAAAAAGACTAAGCTTGCACCTCGTTATGTCGGACCCTTTGAAATATTGGGAAGAATTAATCCAGTTGCTTATCGGTTGGCCTTACCTCCCCAATTGAGCCGAATCCATGATGTCTTCCATGTATCCCTTCTTAAGAAGTATGTACCTGATGAGAAACACATTTTGAATTGGGATGCTTTGCAAGTCCAAGAAATGGGGGGAATAATGATAGAGCCATTCAGAATCTTGGAGAGGCGCCAGTGCCAGTTGCGCAATAGAGAGGTTGATCAGTGCAAAGTGCAATGGGACCAGTATGACGAGAAGAATGCCACGTGGGAGGATACTAAGGAGATGCAACAGCTATTTCCCTTTTTGTTTTGAACATGAACTATAAACTCTTTTGAATGCATTTAATAAGTGCATCGGGATGATGCACAGATTAAGGGGGGGAGGATGTCACAACCCTCCTTTATCACCTTTTTTGATTTAAATACAAAACTCTATTTATATTCTTTGGATGAATTATTGAATGGATATTGTAAGGGAATTAAAAATAATAATAAACCACACACACATGGAAAATGCATATATATTTTTAATTTGTTATTTAATTTCCCTCACCCCAAATTAAGGCACATGTTGTAGGAGGAATAAGAAGCTTCTAGAGGCTTCTCCACCTCCTTGCATGTAACTCCTCCCACTAAGCCTAATCAATTTGCATGGAGGCCAAATTGGGAGAGAATCTCTTTTTTTTTCAATTAATAATTAGGTAGTGGGAATTTGAAATTTCTTTTATAAAATAGGTACAAGTTTCAAAAGAAAAGTTAGCTATTCCATAAGAAATTTCTGCAAGTTGAATTCTCCTTTGTAGTCCACTTTCATTAGCAGCTAAGATTTTTTTTGTTGGGAGGATTTCTCTTCAATTTGGAGGATCAAGGAAGACTCTACACCATCTTCAAGCATCCAGGTTCCTTCAACTTAGTTTATGCATCTCATTTTTATGGTAGATTAGATTTGATTAGATTAATTATGAGTATGAAATTGATTTGTGTTTTGTTAAAGAATTAGTTTTAGATTTGTAGAAAATGAGAGTCATGGTTTAAATAAGATTCATTGTTTAAATTCTTGATATGAAATTAGTTTTAGATTTTGTAAAGAATGAGATTTATGGCTTAAATGAGATTCATTGTTTGAAATTTTGATAAGGAATTAGTTTTGTAGATTTTGTAGAGAATGAGATTTATTGTTAAATAAGATTCATTGCTTAAATTTTTGATAAGAAATTAGTTTCAGATTTTGTAGAGAATGAAATTCATTGTTTAAATTTTGATAAGAAATTTGTTTCAGATTTTGTAGAATAAGATTCATTGTTTAAATTCTTAAGTTTCAGATTTTGTAGAAAATAAGATTCATTGTTTTAATTCTGATAAGAGATTAGTTTCAGATTGAAAGAAGTAGAGTAAATGGAAATTAGATTCATTGTCTTCAGTTTATTTTGATAAAAATTAGATCTCCCTGTGTGTACAAACAATTTTCTCTGTAGACAAATCTCCCTGTGTGTATAAATAAATCTCCTCTCTCTGTGAATGAATTTTCCCTGTGTAAAGAACAAAAGAAATGAATTCCTTTCTCTGTGAATGAATTTTCCCTGTGTAAAGAAATGAATTCCTTTCTCTGTGAATGAATTTTTCCCTGCGTAGGAAACAAAAGAAATGAAGAAAAGATATAAACTCTCTCTATCTGTGAATGGATTTCCCTGTGTAGAAAACAAAGAAATGGAAAAATCCCTCTGGTTACTGCTTCATTTTGTCCCTGAGACAAACCTGCAACATTGTTATTGCCTATTATTTACCCTGCTCTGAGTAATCTTCAATAAGATTAAAAGAAAAAAATTATAATACTCCTGTATAAGAAAAATGACAATAATATTATAACTTATATATATATAAATATATATAAACAAATAACCCAAAAAAAAATGAGAAAAGCATATCGAAAGTTAGGAAAAAACCTCCCAAAAACTCCCATAACGCATGGCGTTTTCATTGGACGTCGGCAATGTGTGCATGGACGGTTACGTTGAACCGTCGTAGAGTACGGAGGGGCCCGCGGGTCCCCTCACCTCTGCGGACCTGCGCATGCAGGGCCGCAGGGGTGATGGGACCCGTGGTCCCCACCCCGCACCCTACATTAAACCAAAAACTGTGCGTTAATTAAGTTCTTTTCTCCCTCTAAGTTGTAATCAAAATTTTTCTTGGGGATTTATTTTATAGATTAATACATGTGTTAGTTGCTAAGTTATTTAATTTTTTTTGTTGATAGTAATGACATTTAGGAATTAATACTTAAGTCAATCACTAGGTTATTTAGTTAAATTGTTTTTTTTGTTGATAATAATGGCATTTAGGAAATAATGTTTTTCTTTGAGTATTTTGGTAAACTTTAAGATATTGTATTTCGACTTAGAAAAATTGGGCTAATATGTAGCAAGCTCATAATTAAATTGCCTTAGCAAGTTTTTTTTTAAAAATCGTAGACTATTTCCTTTTAAAATTTAAGTTACTCAACCCATTAAGAATCGTTGATTGGTCTTTAATACAAATGCTTAAATGTAATCGTTATTTTGGATCCATAACATGCGAATTATTTATAGAATAATTATATCTTCATGAAATTACTATTATGCAAGTTTCATTGTTATGCAAATTACACTTCAAGTAGTTACTTCAATTATTTACGCTTTCATTTTGTTATTCGTAGTTAGAAAACTAAATAAAGGAAGTTGGAAAATCAAAACTAGCAGCGTTCAGTATATATGGTGCCTCTGGGTCACGCTTACGGGTAATGCCGTCGTGTTGAACTACTGCACTTAACGCCTAATAAAGCTACATTAACGACGTCTGTGGCATCGTCCCTATAAATCATCGGGGAGTAATAAGGGACATTTGGAAGTTAAAAATCCAAGGGGTGGGTAATCCCTCTTGGATCGATAATTTGATAAGATAACTTTTAAATGAATTTCACATTCGTTGAGATAAACCATAGTAAACCCCTCTTAGGGATGGTCAAGTTAAAAGCTCTCGTGAAATTTACTTTATTTATTTATTTATTTATTCACCTCGAAGGGATATTGGTGATTTGCAATTGGGTGACGCTCATGATAAGTATTAGGTTCTAGTTATTTTGTTTAGGCCACAAGCAATAGGCCATCTTGAGCCTTCGCTTAAGTGCTACCTTCGTGGGTAGCAACCGCAGAGAAACTGTCTGGGACACTGACCCTAGAAAGGGTTGCGTACCCACAAATCAGTTTACATCAAACCATAGATTAGAAAATAGAACTACATACTTTACGCCTTGATCCCGTGCCGAAGTGGGTATGTAGGCAATCTTGGGACGGAGTTGTCCCTCGTACTCAGGCGTTTGTGGGTGGGGTCTAGGCTTGGTTGAGTAAGAATCCTAAATTGAAAGATAAGATAATCAAACTTAATTCAATGCATACTCGGAAGGAATCCCGTATGGATTCGCTTGACTTCCCAAGGCTTTAAGCCAAATTCCGAGGCGGAATTCAAGCTTGTATTATTTTCTTATTACTCCTAAGGACGGCGACCTCGGTGCATTCTTGTTAGAAGAATGTAGTACTTAGTGAGTGGCTCAGGACCCGAATGGTCCCGATGAGTCTAAGTCTCTGGCCAGAGCATCTCCTATCCCATTTGGATGGATGCCTACCCCGCATGGGTAGATGCCTATCCCGTATTGGATAGATGGAAATTACATCCCGTATGGACAATTGCCTAACCCGTATGGTTAGAAGCTCATCCCGAATGGATGAATGCCCAATCCTATTTGGATGGATGCCCAGAGTATGCAATTGAATAAAACATAATAAAGGAAAAAAAAATATACTCAAATTTTGTTGGATGAATTATGGTGGGTTATTACATGTTGGATGAATTATGGTGGGTTATTACAGATTATTTTTCATAATTATTCGAAACCCCTTCATTATTTATCATTACATATATACAGATATACATACACACACACACACACACACACACACACACACACACACACACACACACACACACACACACGTACACACACGTGTGTGTGTGTGTGTGTGGGTGGGTGTGTACACGTGGCATGAACTCTCACTATCCTTTTGGCCCTAAAAACTTAGGGAAATGAAGATTTTTTGTGGCATTTTCATTGTTTGCTTTGCCTTCAATTTGTTAATATACTCATTGTAAATAATATTATCAGGCATACCATACATTACTTCCAATAAATTTCATATGAGAAATACAACAACATCATTCAACCATTTACTTATTTTATTTTCAGCTATATGGTTATTGTCTATATTATCATGCATACAGAAATAGAGACACAATACCATTTTCTTTTGTTCAAATATGTTCAATGATGAGTTATAGAAATAGATTTGTTTTTCATCATTTATCTCAATGGCATTGAGGGTTTCATTTCAATGATCTCTCTCTGTATATATATTTATATGGTAGCATTTTTGGTTGTTGTTGAAATGTTCAATGATGTAATTGTTCACTATCTAGTAGAATATCAATAATATCCAATTTTCAATTACATCACAGTTCACTATCTCGTGCTTCTAGTTTCTCTCCTTGTTATATAATGTTTCAAGTTTTGTACCTATGTTCAATGATGTAATTGTTCACTATCTAGTAGAATATCAATAATATCCAATTTTCAATTACATCATAGTTCACTATCTCATGCTTCTAGTTTCTCTCCTTGTTATATAATGTTTCAAGTTTTGTACCTATGTTTGTGTGTATATATATATATATACACACACACACAGCACAACACAGTTACATACTTATAACTCCTGCATGGCTTTTTTGAGTTCTCTGGCTATATGGTTAATGTTATATAATGTTGTCAAGTTTTGTATCTATGTCCGTGTATATATATATATATATATCACAGTTACATACTTACAACTCCTGCATGGCTTTTTTGAGTTCTCTGGCTATATGGTTATTGTCTATATTATCATGCATACACAAATAGAGACACAATACCATTTTATTTTGTTGAAAGATGTTCAATGATGGAATTGTTCACTATCTAATAGAATATCAGCAATATCTAGTTTTCAATCACATCATAGTTACATATTTTAATCCTGCATCTCATGCTTTTAGTTTGTCTCCTTGTTATATACAGTTTCAAGTTCTCTGCCTATATGGTTATTGTCCATATATATGTATACACATACATATATATACACACATATACATATATATGTATATGTATATACATACATGTGCACATGTATGTATATATATACATGTGTACATGTATGCACATATACATGTATATGTATATGTATGTATATACATGTATATGTATACATGAAGAAACACACAATAGCATAATATATTCTATAACATTGGTTGATGCAAGTTCTTTGGCTATATGGTTATTGTCTATATATATTTTTATATGTATATGGACAATAACCATATAGCCATAGAACTTGCTGTAATCAACAACAATTTCCTTATTCAAGGGCAGTCATTCAGATTGGTACACATTGAATAACTAAATTCCTTCTACAGTTAATGTTAAATGTTATAAATCTTTCAATTTAAATTATACTGTTTTCAGTAAACCAGCATTTCTTTCAATATAGTCACTGTAAATAATATTACCAGCGATGTTGGATGTCCAATGGTGGTTTATGCTCCTTTGTAGCTTCATTATACTTTGTATATTGACAATTTCTTTGTATGCGGTTTATAGTTTCATTTCAATGCTCTCTTATAGTTTGGTGTGACTATATGTTTGTCATCCACACACACACACATACATATACGGTTATTGTACATACACACATATACATGTGTGTGTGTGTGTAGAATAAAACTGAACAATTCGAAGCAATGGAGGTCTGCATATTCAATATGACATGAACAAATGTTTCCCACAAAAATTCAAATTTGAAAATTGGTAGCTACCACAATTGAATGCATTGCACATTCGAATTATATTATAAGACAAAATTTTCCATGTCACTTTGATTACAATCCAATTCATTGCATATTTTTGAGTTCTGCAAATTCCCTTTGCACATTCCTTAGGTAACTATTTCTTTGCAATATGTATGTACGTTATACATATGCATATGCATATGTATGTATATGTGCATATGTGCAATTCTATGTACATGTGCATATGTATGTAGCTGGATATGTATATGTATGTACTTATGCATTCAATAATGTATGGATGATTTGTTGTTACAATGTTACGCTACCCTCGATTATTGTTGTTTTTTGCAAGCGTGCTAGAGCATCGAGGGAAGAACCATACTTGTGGAAGATCATCATATCAATGTAAATGTGTTTATTAACACACTTCAATTCTTTGGAGATTATGACTTTAGGGCGTGTGCACAAAGATGGTGGTCAAAAAAGTGGACACCACCCAAAAAAAACTTGGAAAAACAGGTAGCGTGTATGCGGTTTTAAAATTTAAAATTCCCACGTATGCGCTTAGGTTTGCTCTTCCCGGGCCTAGAAAAGGTAGCGCGTACGCACTGCTTTTAGGAAACTGAACACGTATGCGCTACGCCTAGGAAAATTAGCGCGTATGTAATAACCCACCTTAATTAACCCAACAAAATTGACCATTCTTTTTTTTTGTTTAATTTAATCATTGTGTTTGATTCAATTGCATATATCAAAAAAATATTTGGGGAAAGCAAAAGCAAGATCATATATATATTTTTCTAAAGAAATTTAAATAAAAATAAGGCTATCTTTCACATGCAAGCAAGATCTAATATTTCTTCTCGAAAAATAAAAATTAAACAAATAATAAAGCTATCTTTCACATGCAAGCAAGATCTAATATTTCTTCTCTAAAAATAAAAATTAAACAAATAATAAAGCTATCTTTCACATGCAAGCAAGATCTGATATCTATTTTCTAAAGAGAATTAAATAAATAATAAAGTTATCTTTTGCATGCAATATGAAAATACTTTTATCAATATTTATCCCTAAATAAGAAGAAAAAGATTTACACTCTAATAAAAATTTTGAAAGAAGATCTAGAAGCTATTTCTTTTTTATAATATAAATTTCTCATATGTAAATGAGAGGTGACAAGGAGAGAACCTGGCTTATCAAAGCTTGATGTTGAATCCTCTAGCTATCCTTTTTTATCCTTCCTTGCAACTTGAGAGAAATCCTTCAAACAACAACTTAAAAATCCTGCAACGAAAATGAGACTACCAAAGAAGATCCTACTACTAAAAAACTTGGGAAATTTTCTTCAAAACAAAATCAACCCCCTTCTTTGAAACTTGCATATCATTTTATAAGAAAAATCCCTCCATTCCACTATCTAGAAAATTTAATTAAAAAGGAGATTATTTTCCAAAATTGGACTCATGCAAATTGATTAAACTTAGTGGGGGAGTTACATGGAAGGTGGTGGAGATTCCTCTAGAAGCTTCTTATTCTTCCTACAACATGTGCCATAATTGGGAGTGGAAAATAAATAAATAAAAATAACGCCTTTTGAATTATATTCTCCAAGTGTGTGTGTGTGTGTTCATTTTATTCTTTTATAACATTTATTCAAACATTTTAAGTAGTTTAACCAAAAACATAATAGAATTGCATTTAAATCTTAAGGTGATAAAGGAGGGTTGTGACATCCACCCCTTAATTTGTGCATCATCCTGATGCACTTATTGAATGCGTCCAAAAGAGTCTATAGTTCATGATTAAAACAAAAAAGAAAACAACTGCTTCATTTCCTTAGTATCCTCCCACGTGGCATTCTTTTCATCATACTGATTCCATTGCACCTTGCATTGATCAACCACTCTGTTGCACAATTGGCACTAGAGCCTCTCCAAGATTTTGAATGGCTCTATCATTATTCCTCCCATTTCCTGGACCTGCAAAGCATCCCAATTCAAAATGTGTTTCTCATCAAGTACATACTTTTTAAGAAGTGATACATGGAAGACATCATGGATTCGGCTCAACTGGGGAGGTAAGGCCAACCGGTATGCAATTGGATTAATCCTTTCCAATATTTCAAAGGGTCCAACATAATGAGGTGCAAGCTTGGTCTTTTTCCCAAACCTTATGGAACTCTTGTGTGGCCTAACCCTTAGGAAGACTTTCTCTCCCACCTCAAATTCCCTTGGAGTCCTGTTTTTGTCTACATAACTTTTCTGCCTATCTAAGGCTTCCTTCAATCTTTGCCTAATTTCCTTAGTTTTCCTTTCCATTTCCTTCAACATATCTAGTCCAACAATTACTCTATCTTCAAGACTATCCCAACTCAAAGGTGTTCAACATGGTCTACCATACAATGCTTCGAAAGGTGCCATTCCCAAAGATGTTTGATATGTATTATTGTAAGAAAACTCTACCAGAGGTAGGTACTCTTCCCATTTCTTCTGTTGGTCCATGCAGTACATGCGGAGTAGGTCTTCCAAAATCTGATTTGTCCTTTCTATTTGACTGTCAGTTTCAGGATGGTATGCAGTGATAAAATTTAGTTGAGTTCCCAAAGCTGATTGAAGAGTTGTCCAAAACCTTGAAGTGAATCTAGCATCTCTATCTGATATGATTTTCTCTGGCATTCCATGCAACCTAAATATTTCCTAAACAAAGCGCCTAGCCAAGGTAGGTGCATCATCCGTCAAGTTCCCTGGTATAAAGTGTGCCACCTTAGTGAGTTTGTCAATTACCACCATTATTGTATCATGCCTAGAAGGTGACGTGGGCAACTCTTGCACAAAATCCATGCTAATAACTTGCCACTTGTGTTGAGGTACATCATGTAACTATAACAATCCAGCTGGATGTCTATGTTCTACCTTTACTCTTTGACACTCCAAACATTTAGCCACATACTTGACTATGTCATTCTTCATCCCTTGCCAAAAGTATAACTTCTTCAGGTCTGCATAAAGTTTGTTAACTCCTGGGTGCCCTGAATAAGGGGCATTGTGAGCCTCCGACAATAATACTTCCCTTAAGTCTCCTAAATTAGGAATATAGATTCTATTATTGTATCTGAGCAACCCATCTTTGTCCAATGTATACCCTTCAATATTGGGATCGGTTGGATTGTGTTCTAATGTCAATTTGACTCGCTCATACCATGGGTCATGTCCCTACTCATCCATTACATGTCTTTCAAAAGAAGTTTTGAATGTTGCTATAGTCATCAAGTGTCTCCTCCTACTTAAAGCATCTGCCACCCTATTTTCCTTCCCCTTAATATATTCAATTTCAAAATCATATTCACTTAGAAACTCTAACCACCTTCTTTGTCTAGAATTTAAGTGGGGTTGGGTAAAGATGTACTTTAGTCCTTGATTATCTGACTTTAACTCAAAGGGCTTCCCTAGCAAGAAGTGTCTCCATTTCTATAGGGCATGCACAATCGCTGCTAACTCTAAGTCGTGGGGTGCATAATTGACTTCATGAGTCTTTAGCTTCCTGGATTTGTAAGCTACTATCCCTTCATCTTGGACAAGTACTCCTCCTAAACCTTCAATAGAAGCGTCAGTTACAACTGTGAAGTGTCCATTCAGATCTGGTACTTTTAGAATGGGGACCGAAGTTAGTTTTCCCTTCAAGATTTGGAATGCCTTATCACTTTGTTCTGTCCACACAAACCTTTTACCCTTCCTCTATAATGAGGTGATGGGGTTTGCTATCTTAGAGAATCCTTCCACAAACCTCCTATAGTAACTTGCTAGCCCCATAAAGCTTCTAACCTCTAAAACATTTTTAGGGATCAACCATTCTACTATTGCCTTTATCTTATCTGGATCAACTGCTATTCCTTCCTTTGATATTATATGCCCAAAGTAGTGAATCTTTTCCTCGAAGAAGGCACATTTTGACAATTTCCCATATAACTTATGTTCTCTCAACCTTTGCAAAACAATTTGTAGTTGTGCTAAATGTTCCTCCTCATTCCTAGAGTAAATCAATATGTCATCTAGAAATACCAAAACAAATTTATCCAAGTAGTCATGGAGTACACTATTCATTAGGTTCATAAATGCAGTTGGGGCATTGGTTACACCAAAAGGAACCACTGTGAACTCATAATGCCCATATCTAGTCCTGAAAGCTATCTTCGAAATGTCCTCCTCCTTAATTCTGAGTTGGTGGTATCCTGATAGGAGGTCTATCTTTGAGAAAACTACTACTCCTTTCATTTGGTCAAAAGATCCTCTATTCGAGGTAAGGGATGCCTATTCTTTATTGTGACCTTGTTCAACATCCTATAGTCGATGCATAGTCTTAAGGTTCCATCCTTCTTCTTAACAAACAAGACTGGCACTCCCCATGGTGATACACTTGGCCTTATTAATCCTTTAGCTAAGAGTTCCTCTAATTTCATTTTGAGCTTTTGTAATTCAGTTGTGTTCATCTGGTAAGGTGCCCTTGATACTGGTTCAGCTCCGGTAGTACGTTGATAGAAAAGTCAAACTTCCTTTTAGGGGGTAAGCCGGGTAACTCTTCTAGAAATACATCCTTCAATTCCTTTAAGAAAGGGGTATTTTCAAAGGTTGGGGTATTTTCCTCTTTCCCTTCATCAATTTCAACCATATAGATTAGGCTTCCTCTTCTTCTTTCCTTCTTTAATTGCATGGTTGATATGGTTTCTATACTAATGGGGTTAAACTTTCCTTGGATTTTGACCCTATTTCCCCCATCATCCAAGCATTCAACAACTTTATTATAGCAATCTACATTAGCTTGATGGTCTGTTAACCAACTCATTCCAATAATTACATCATACAATCCTAGGGGTGCCACATAGAGATCTACCCTTGTTTCAAACTCAGGAAATTGTACCCTTGCCCTCGGCAAACACTTAATTACTTCCCTAGCCATTCTAGGGTTTTACCTGAAAGTTAAATTATGTTGTTAGTTATTGATTTAAGATTTTAAAATTTAATTTCTACCATTGCAAAATATTCCCTTAGTTGTATAAATTGAAGTGAGCACAAGGCCTAGAGTTGAACCTTTGCTCTGATACCACATGTAATAACGCACCCTAATTAACCCAACAAAATTGACCATTCTTTTTTTTTGTTTAATTTAATCATTGTGTTTGATTCAATTGCATATATCAAAAAAATATTTGGGGAAAGCAAAAGCAAGATCATATATATATTTTTCTAAAGAAATTTAAATAAAAATAAGGCTATCTTTCACATGCAAGCAAGATCTAATATTTCTTCTCTAAAAATAAAAATTAAACAAATAATAAAGCTATCTTTCACATGCAAGCAAGATCTAATATTTCTTCTCTAAAAATAAAAATAAAATAGATAATAAAGCTATCTTTCACATGCAAGCAAGATTTGATATCTATTTTCTAAAGAGAATTAAATAAATAATAAAGTTATCTTTTGCATGCAATATGAAAATACTTTTATCAATATTTATCCCTAAATAAGAAGAAAAAGATTTACACTCTAATAAAAATTTTGAAAGAAGATCTAGAAGCTTTTTTTTTTTGATAATATAAATTTCTCATATATAAATGAGAGGTGACAAGGAGAGAACCTGGCTTATCAAAGCTTGATGTTGAATCCTCTAGCTATCCTTTTTTATCCTTCCTTGCAACTTGAGAGAAATCCTTCAAACAACAACTTAAAAATCCTGCAATGAAAATGAGACTACCAAAGAAGATCCTACTACTAAAAAACTTGGGAAATTTTCTTCAAAACAAAATCAACCCCCTTCTTTGAAACTTGCATATCATTTTATAAGAAAAATCCCTCCATTCCACTATCTAGAAAATTTAATTAAAAAGGAGATTCTTTTCCAATATTGGACTCATGCAAATTGATTAAACTTAGTGGGGGAGTTACATGCAAGGTGGTGGAGATTCCTCTAGAAGCTTCTTATTCTTCCTACAACATGTGCCATAATTGGGAGTGGAAAATAAATAAATAAAAATAATGCCTTTTGAATTATATTCTCCAAGTGTGTGTGTGTGTGTGTGTGTTCATTTTATTCTTTTATAACATTTATTCAATCATTTTAAGTAGTTTAACCAAAAACATAATAGAATTGCATTTAAATCTAAAGGTGATAAAGGAGGGTTGTGATAGCGTACGCGCTGCTTATAGGAAAATGAGTGCATACGCGCTAATAATCCAAATAAAACCATGTACGCAGTGCCTGGTAAAAAAAGTTTTTAAAAAAAACTGGGTCTCATTTACCTGTAAAGCGCATTTTTTACTTTGTTTTTTTCCCATTTTCTAACCTAAACCGCGAACGAGGTGCTAAATTTGTCCTCCAGGCTATGGATCAAGGTTATTTTTTGTTTATTTTTGTCTTTCTTTCTGGTTTATGCAATTTGTTTTACATTTTGAATTTAATTTCATTAATTTTGATTAAGTTTTTTTATTTTTTGTTTCAAAAACCAGATTCTTCTAATCCAGAACAAGAACAACCAAATGCACCTCCTGAAAATCCACAAGAACAACCAAATGCACCTCCTGAAAACACACAAGAACAACCCCCAATTCCTCCTTTTGACCGCACAGCTGAAACACAGGAAGAATTAATTAATCAGTTAGGACAAAATACATCTAAAATCAATAGAGTGATTGTAAAGTTGAAAACTTCTAAACTTGACCATCATCAATCCCTCGCCACTAGCCTAGAAACATTATGTAATGCCTCGCCAGGAAACCCGAAGGGATTAAGCCATAACACAAGACTAGAGTGCAAATTTTTTTTTTTTTAAAGTTACAACACATAAGATGCAACAAGATATCAAAGATTCAGATTACATAGCGGAAGACATCAACTAACACCTAAAGAGTTTCCCAACGAGATTACTTAAATTTCACAATTCACTTAACTCACACAATTAATCCAAAAGCTCAATATCTTAATAACGAGATAATTCATAATCAGGATAATTCCTTTCAAAAGAGGGAAATATAAATCACAAGCGAAGGTTCATCATTAAGATCCATTCATAATCTTCATTCAAACTTTTCATTTAAATTAACAAGCCATACATCTAACATCCCAACACACTAGAATTCCATCATAAACATAAGAGATCTTTTCAAGCATACTTAATTTCCTTAACAACAACTTAAAATATTCTATTACTCTAAGTTACATTCTTTCATATTCCATCTTATTGCATTTTAAAAGACGATTGCATACTAGCATCTACGATAAATCTCATCTAAACCACTTACGCATTCGATCAACATGGCATTCAAGAAAGGACTGAATATAAGCATTTATAGTTAATTCCAATTATCCACTTAACCATTCTAACATAAGTTAATCATACATGATAAATCTGAATAAAGGAAACATGAGAGAATACATCACATAACACCATAATGATCTCGGAGTTCACCCCTAAAGGGCTACATCTCCGGGTCTGCTCAACTGCAAGACCCCTCTGATAATTAATAAAGTTAAGAATACAAGAGGTTACACCATTACAATCCGGCCATCAAGGCGAAACATAAACAATATACAACGACCACATCGGTCAATTAATACATAAACGATCCCTGAAAAAAATAGGATCCAGCTGAACATAATCAAAGCTAATACAAAGGTCCAGAAGAGCATCCACAAGACTGAGCCATCACCACCCAAGGTCTAACATGAAACCGATACTCACAAGGGCAGAGACAAAAGGATGACCCACAAAGGTACTCTTAACAGGACCAAACAACAACACACTAGCGAACGTAGGGACAAGTGTCATCACACAACCTGGTATGGTTACCATGGCAAGTCTTCATAGGTCCCAGCCCATACACTAGGTTACCCTGGCAACCTAATCCGAGCTTCCGGCCCATCCAAGCCTCATGTGGACCCACACATCCTCTCGTGATGACAAGGATGATGGTTTTCCATTTCAGGCCTTCCCACAGCATGTCGAGTCTATGATAGCACTCGTCCCATGTGTGAGGCACATTATCTTATTTAGAGTTTACATTCTAATCTACTTAAAGGTTATCACTTATTAGACTCACTTTCGACGGGTTACCCAGCAGCCACTTTGGGCGCGGCCCCCAATCGAAAGCCACTTTCCCATACGACACTAGACTAAACTCAATGAACTCAAACCAAGGAATAGACATGGTCAGACGAACGGAGTTCAAGAAGAGAGAAACAATCATCTGGTCAAACACGACTCAAGGGTAATCACTTACTGACGGTACTCTAACTAGAGACCTGACAAACTAAGGTCAGCCACGAACCAACATTCGACTCACACACAAGGAATATGACCAACTAAGACAACATCACAATACAACAGTCAACTCAAAATTCGAGGACTGAAATAGGTACCCCAAGTCATTCCATACGACAGGGTCCTACCAAACAAAGCAAAACTTGCCATTTCATAATTAAAGGCGAATACAGAAATTAAACTCGCAAGGCAATAATCAGAAAAGACAATACTTCCTCAAATTGATTTAATCATTACAAGTCGATCAAGTTTTCTACAAGATCTAAATCAGATTACAGTTATCTACCTCAACTAGGGATAAGTTGTTCTTGGTTTTCTAACTCTTGAAGGTTCAAAGCATCCAACAGACATATAAAGCCATAAAGAGTTTTTAAACCAAATTCATATTAATAAAACTCAGACAACCATTAATCTATCAATTAAGATATTTAATCTCCAACAAACATCATTAACATACTGGTCTAAAACCGACCTCTACAATTTCGTATTATTTCTCAAGCCCAGATGCATTATACGGATTACGGAATATAAAAAATATAGAAAGAGAATCTAAATGGAGATAATCATTTCCAAAGCATATCATTTCAATTCAAATACCCAACGATAAATATTTCACTACTTCTCAATTACTCAAATGATATGTTCTAAGATAATATTAACAACATCAATTAGTAATTACATCGTATTTCAACGATCTTCCAATAACATAATATTCTATTTTGTTTTTAAACAATACTACCTCAATTAGCCAACTTCCCTAATCAGCTAGAAGGTAAGATCTAGATTTATTAATCCAAGATCAATAAGAATATAAACAACAATATTAAATTGCAATATTACAGTTGTAGAACTTAATTAAAAGGGGAGCATAAGCCATAAAATGAAATTGAATAGTAGTTAACTTATAACTTCCATTATAAAATTAATTAATATCCAATTAACATAATCAAGATTAATGCAACCCTAATCATAATTAAGAACTAATTAACACTTAACATTAAAATAATATTCAACCTATTATAAGCATTTTTTTTTTGAATGGTAAAAAAATACAAAAAAAAACATTTTAAAAACTATGTTTTAAAACAAAAAAATGCATCCAAAAACAAGAAAGGCGAGGGCGGCCGTGCCCTAACCCTAGCCGAGGGAAAGGCGTGGGCGGCGCCACTGCGGTGCCCGCAGGCTCCGCGGCGCCCTGCGGCCCCTGCGGTCACCGCAATGTGCCGCAGCCCAACGGTCTGTGAGGGAGGATAAAGGGGGACGTGCGGGGGACGAGCGGGGGAGAGGGGAGGAGGAGTGGGTGGAGCTCCGCTCCCCGCCCTCCAACCCCAAACTCACAGCTCGAAACAATTAAAAAAAAATGCCCAGTCCGCTCCATTAAACATAAACAACGCACAGTTCGAAAATGATAAATTTTCTTTATTATTTTTTTTTTGAAACACAGTCCGAACTTCCAAAACAAACAAAACGCCCAAAAGGAGTTGTTGAAGTTTTCGATTTAAGAAAAGATCAGATTAAAAAGGGACTATGTTCTGGAATAATATTAAACATCCTTCCCAATAACAAAGGGTTTCAAACACCCAGATAGCAATGAGGAAATACACACCTCAATAAAAAATCCCAGCCAAACACATAATGGACAATCAAATTGATTTTTCAATAACAGAATCATTTCTTTCAACCAGAACAGTAAATTCTTTTGGCAACAAGAAAAACAATTCAAAATCCTACCTTCATACGCAATCCTGGAATAGCTGAAGGAGAGCCCACCTGTCAGATCCAGCAAAACTGCCTCCTCTCCCAAAAACCCCCAAAATCCAAAAATGTCCATCCCCCCAAAATCTCCCCAAATTTGGGTTATATGAAAGAGTTGACCAAAAATTCTATTTTTGGAATTTAAAATTTTTATTTAAAAATAATTCTCTAAATTTAATCCTTTTCTAATTACAACAAATTGACTTGCCTTTTCAATTAAAAATCGATTTTCTCATTTAATCAAATTTAACCTTTCTAATTCCAAAAGCCAACAGAATACAATCAATCTATTGCGATAAAATAAAAAACTTTCTTTTTCAACAGCATATATAAAATGCATTTAATATTCAAAATCAGTCATTAATCGAATTTACTCCCAATTTAAAACGAGCAATTCAAAATCAATGAAAATCGCATAACGAAAACCCGATTAATCTAGTCCATTAATCTCTAATGCACAAATACATATGTAACCAAAATAATTACTAAGGACTAATTAATCAATTTAACCATGCACACCAAGCACGCAAACCAAGAAGGTCAACCAAACAGATGACTCGCAAACCCAAACACAAAGGGAACACTAACGACGACTGACGATGCTCACTTGAGCACGACGAGGTCAACTAGGGTCTTACGACCACCTAATCCAACTCTAAGGATTAAAAAGGTACACTCAAACCTGCAAATCCAGGTGAAGACGAACCTTGCACTCATGTGGCGTTGTACCTGAAATATCCTGCAACCAAAGATCATACATGCATACATATATAATAACTTAATGAGAGCATTAGTCCGATACTAATATCACGAAATAGGAACACTGAATAACTTGCATTCAACTAGTGTGAAAACCACATCAATAGCTATGCGTTAAATCAACATCTGACTATAAAATTAAATTACGATAAATTAATCAAGATTAAACCAAGATTAAACCAAGATTAGAGATTGATTAGGGTAGGGGTACTACACATTAGCTAGTGGTGCCATAGCTGTTTCCATAGAAATTACCAAATGGGGAAGCTTTAGGGATAGGTGTCATCAATTCTATGCCAATGGGCTATCATACGATGGAGTTAAAAACAAAATATTTGTAAACAACAAATATGTGCCCTTTTTGTTGACCCCAAAACTGGTCAGTCATTACCTCCTAATGCAAAGAGGTTTCCCATACATTGGTGTACCAATGTGCAGATGAAGAATCTTTTTTGGCAGAGGTGGTGGATGGTCTTTGATGATCCACCTTGTAATAGTTATGAGGTGCCATTATATTTTTTGACAAAAATATATTGTGAGTTTGTGCTCAATGTGTGCCCAAATTATTTTGACATGAGAGAGTTTCATGGTAGAGGTGGTGGCTCTACCCAAGATAGACTTGGAGCCCATAGGCGATTAGCCGCAGAGAGTCGTTGCCCTCTAGCACCCAAACCCAAGGTGCATCAGGTTGTCCCATTAGATCTGAAAGAGTCGATGGAGCTATAGACTCTTCAAGCAGCCACAACATTGACTGGTGCCATCATCCAGCATGGGACATCATTAGCACACCCTATTGTATTCGATGATGAGCCATTAGAGGGCGACAAAGAGTCATCGAGCATATGTGTGTCAGTTGCTCGGGGATATGCTCGAGGATAGATGATGCAGCCGGTGTAGATGGATACTCATATCATCTATGCATGATTTGCGGTTGTATATGTTAGGCTCACACGATTGAGGATGTCGCGCTGACAGATGAGTTGATGGACATTGTATTTGCCCATGAGCCACAGACATAGGTGTGTTGATTTGATTTCATAACATTTTATTTATCAGTCACTTTAATTTTGTAATTACATAAATGAATTTTCATTTATACATCAATTAAATTGAAACAAATAATATGCATTTCAGGATGCAGCAATGGTATCCCATACCCCTCCCCCAGTTACTACAGCTACAACTTCGACGCCTGTGGTATACATTTTGTAACATGTTAAAATAGAATGGTACACTTTGAATTCAAAAAAATACAAGATATACTAACTATCTTTAATGCTTGGTCCAATTTCTAGTTTGTAGGTGTTGACAGGGGACGAAATGTCCCAGATTGATGACATCATGCTCTCAGCGATCAATTTTGGCCTACAAGGCTATATGGTATGATATTTTGTACAACTCTTTTTATGTATTGTTTTGATGGAATATGCAAGTCATTTCATTTTAGATTTTTAAAATTATGTTTAATTTATTATCTGTGGTAATATCTCATGTTAATTTTGTGTTTTTAGGGTACCCCCTCTGTGTCTAGGGCTCGTCCTAAGAAAAAGAATTCCTCGAAGACGCCAAAACGTGTGAAGAAGGTAATTGAACATATTTTTAGTTGTACAATTGTTTGAAAATGTTGAAATCAAGTATTAGTTGGGGTTTGTAGATTGATTAGTGTTTTTTGTCTATTTTACATGTACAACGGCCATTGAGCTTTGTGGATATGTTGAATGCACCTGATTCACCCGCGGATCAAGAGAGGGTGGAGGTATGTATCTCTACTTTATTTTCTTGATTTCATGATTATATGCACGCGTACATGTAAACTTGTGATAAAACAATGAAAATGCCACAAAAAATCTTCATTTCCCTATGTTTTTAGGGCAAAAAAGATAGCGGGAGTTCGTGCAACATGGGCCCATAACGTGTCTGCGGGAAGGATGTTATGGGTGTTCAACATATTTTTTGACCACCCATTTTAAACTTTGTAATGAAAGTTGTCTGGCCTGGTGTATATATATGTGTATGTGTGTGTGTGTGTGTGTGTGTGTGTGTGTGTGTGTGTGTGTGTGTGTGTGTGTGTGTGTGTGTGTGTGTGTGTGTGTGTAGCCAGTATATAGTCACTGTAAGTAATAGTATCAGACATACACATTATTGTAATGATAAATAATGAAGGGGTTTCGAACAATTATGAACAATAATCAATTTTTTTCGCATTCACTGTAATGTTTTTGGCATTATAAATAGAGAGACGCCATTTAACAACACAACCATAAAATGAAATGATAAATAATGAAGGGGTTTCGAAGAAAACGAAAAGATATTCAGTTGTTTTGCCATTCTCTATGATGATTTGGCATTATTAAACATTCTTTGTGAGGATTTTGGCATTATTAAACTGTAAGAGAGCATTGAAATGAAATTGTAAACCACATACAAAGAAATCATCAATAAACAAAGCATAATGCAGCTTGGAAGGAGGTAAACCATCATTGGACATCCAATATGGTTGTTAATATTATTTACAGTGACTATATTGAAAGAAATGCTAGTTTATATTATTTACAGTGACTATATTGAAAGAAATGTTGGTTTATTGAAAACAGTATAATTTGAATTGAAAGATTTATAGCATTTAGTTAACAGTATTCATTGAACAAAGGGAATTTAGTTATTTTGTGTGTACCAACCTGAATGTGCACCCTCGAGTAAGGAATGTGCAGAGGGTATTTGTAGAGCTCAGGAATATGCAATGAATTGGATTGTAGTGAAAGTGACATGGAAAATTATGTCTTATAATATAATTCGAATGTGCAATGCATTTGATTGTGGTAGCTAGCTATTTTCAAATTTGAATTTTTGTGGGAAACAGTCGGTCATGTCATATTAAATATGTAGTTCTCCATTGCTTCAAATTGTTCAATTTTCTTCCCTTCTTTGAATGAAACTTGGTTTTTTAAATTGGATTTTATGCAAATTCTTGGATATTGGGGAGCCTTACACTAATTGTTGCAAATGCAGATCCATTTAATGCATGAAACTGTGAAGTGATATTTGGAAGAATGTACACTTGAGTGTCTAAGAAGTTTACAATTGATTGTTTTTATGTCATGTAAAGCACCAATAGATGTGCATATGTAATTGTAATTGGAGTATATTTGTACTCTTAAGCCACTTGCATAAAGTGGCAAATGTAAACATTAAGTTTAAAAAAAATAAAAATGTTTATTATTTGTGCAAGATGTTTTGTATTAAAATAGGAAATGTACCAGTAGTTGTTTATTTTTTTTACTTTTTGGTTTTCAACTACTAATTCATTTGTGAACATGTATTGGTATTAAAATAAATATTTACTGGTATTTTTTTATTTATGTACTAACAAATTTTTTTTTATGTTTTGGGGGGTCAACATGGTATTAAGGTGATGGTTATTAGAACTATTTCAGCTATTGGTACTCTTCCCCTAGTGGCAAGATCAGGTGTAAGTATGTAACTTGCGAAATCAGGTGTTAGTGTACTTTGTATCAATGCCTTTGTGCATAATTACACTAACAAGCACCATTGTGACTATAGTACTTAATGATTTAAGTGTACACAACAAGTCAAAATGAAATGGTTTTAACTCAAGCGCACTTAATGGTTGAGTTCAAACCGTGTGTTTCGGATTGGCCCTAACTCCATTCTTGCATGGGGAGACTTTTCTGCAGGTACACAAGCCAAGTCTAGTCTGATCTGCATGTAAGCAAGAAAAGTCTAGTCTGATCTGCAGGTATGTAAGCCAAGTCAAGTCTGATCAGCATGTACGCAACAACCAGTCAAAATGAAACAAACTTGTTTGATTTTAGTAGAGAAAATTGAGTGCTGCTTTAAGGACAATGAGCTGGAAAGTGATCAACAATTTATGGCTTCGAGGTGTAGGAACAGAGTAGGGGAGAGGATTTAGTAGTTGAGCACATTTCAATTGTTGTGATAGTAGTAGTTGATTTAATATCCATATTTGTTGATTTAATGTCCAATTCTTTTTATAACATTGCACCAATCGTTGTGACTTTAATACCCATAATTGAATGAAATGTACCCTTAGTTGTAAAAAGCAATCAATCATGTAATGCCACATTAGCTGCGCATGTATGGGGGGCCTTATGCACAACTATTGGTCTCATCTTTTTTGGGGGTTGTGTTTGCACACCTTGACAAAAAGAATGTTGATGTGGCATCATATTTGATGATGTGGCCTGAAACCTTAGTAGCAGGGGACTTGCCAATTAAGCTTCTATAAAAAGTGATTTGAAATTTCCATGTAGGATTTTGAGAAGCGTGAAGTTCCCCTAGAGGCAAATCCAAAACATAATTGAACTCAAGCATACTTAAATAGTTGAACTCACTTAGTACACAATTTATTCTAAAAATCATTTCTTATTCAATCCCTACAAGTTTTCACGATATCCTTTTGTCCTATGTTATTCTCAACAATTTACAATTCTATTCATCTAATAATTTATTTGGCTATTGGTATGTGACTTAAGAGATGAGCTTCAAACTAAAAGATCACTAGGTAGCAATTGATGTCATGGAAAGTTCTCTTCATGATTAATATGGTTGTTTCTTACTCTACATTTTTCCTTTTACTGCTCACTTCACATTGATAATATACAATGTCTCAAATTTGTGGGTACTTTGTTGCTAGTCTTAAATTGAGGTGTTAAAGTTTGATTAATTAAGGTGTGTTATTGGTTGGTAGTCTTAAATTGAGGTGCCAAGGTTTGATTGGTTAAGATGTGTGTTAGTGGTTGGTGGATCCACAATTGTGAGTTGGAACTATGTAAAGATTGTGTAGAGATGACATCTAGTTGAAAATTATAGGCCCATAGCTTCTAACCATAAGCACATATGAGAATTTCATAAGGTAGTTTAAGTATATCCATAAAAGGTTATAGGAATATATGGTTATGTGCTCTATTTGTGTCTTAACAAAAATAATTCAAGATAATTTTATAATTATTGTTTAAATGGATTGCTATGAGATTGCATTTGTATAATGCTTGATGTTTGAGCCCAAGAGATAGTACTTGTATCATTTGGATTTGTGAATTTGGGAAGAGCGAGTCAGAGATATGAATATTAGTTAATCTATTATAATTGGAGGCTGGCTATAGTTGTTTTATTGTGTTTACTTGTCTTCTATTATAGTTAATTCTAGGGTGGTTAATTCAAAAAAATGAAAACTATAATAAAATTGACCAACCATCTCAAAAATTGAGGCAAAACATTATAAAATAGTATTAATCTCCAAATTACAACTTCCAAAGGCAATAATAAAATGGAGTAAGTAAAATAAATAAACAATTAAAAAATATTATCTTACAAACAAAACTCCCAAAAGACCAATCATAGCAAGGGGTAAGTAAATAAATAATTAATAACCAAATAAATAGATAAACAATAAAGCAAATAATTAAATAATCAAAACAATTAACAATTAAATAAACAATAAATAAATAATATTAAATAAACCAACAATAAGTAGAGAATAAATAAATAAAACCATGAATAAATAAATGCACAAATAATCATAAATACTTAACAAATATAATTCCACAAAATAATCATCAATTAATTCCAAGCTCCCAACTTACACATGTTGTAAATTCAATTTTGTGTTGGGGGCCTAACTCGATGGGCGAGAGCTTCCAGCAGTGGAGCACGAGGTCATGAGGTCTAGTCTCCCCCAACCCACGTGGTATCGGAGGATATGTCACACCAGTGTCACCAGTCAAGTTAAAAAGTTTACCTGATGCACTGTTATTTATAAGCGGGTTCTATACCCGATTCCCGCAGTCTAAAAAAAATTAAAAAAATTTCAAGCTCCCAAAATAAGCTATATATAACAATTAATTAATTAATTTACACAACTCCAAATATAACTTAAACTTAATATTATTAATATCTCCCACATACACATAAAATATAATAAATAAATAATCTTCCATGCATTAAAAATTCGCAATATAATAATCCACAAAATAATACTATTACTTTAATAATATAGAACTTGCAATATTCCCACATGAATTACTAATTACTCACACACAAGGCTATGCATAACATTATATACCATTAACTCATTCATAAATCAACAATCCAACTAGGACCACAAAAGAACCCTACAAGACAACTAAGACTTAAACACTAAAAGTGACAAGACACCAACTAAGCCTAGAGTGTGATAAGACCTTGTGCCACCTTCGATCAACTTGCTATTGTGATAAGAGACACGCTTAGACCTGTGAAGCCAGGTGGAGTCGATGTCTAGTACCTGCATTCCTGCACAACACTAAAGTCTATATAACAACATACACATTTGCTTATATTGTAAATAATCAAACAAGTGAAAGAGAGTTGTGACATCACACCTTGCTCATAAATGAGTGGTATAACATCGTCCCTTTGATGTTTGCAATAGTACTATAGTCATGGCAACCACAACATCATCAATAACCTCAACATATCAAATATGAGCATGAAGTAGGGTTAGCACATAACATGATATCATCATCCACATAAAACCATAATGTATCAACTATCAATATAAAATGTCTAGCACAAGATAAATCATTATAAGAAATAAACATGAACCACATGTCGTAAATAACAAAATAATCACAAACCTAACTTCAATAATTAAACCAAAACATAGAGTCAACATCATAATGAATCCACTAATGTCTAAGAGAATATCAATATAAATAATGAATCAAGAGGTATCAAGAACATGAACAAATCCATAAGTATCTATCATGTATCCTATCATAAAGAATGAATCAGGGAGGGACACTACATATTCTATTCTTTTTTAAAGTTCAAACAAGGATAAGCTATAGGTCTCATCATATGTCTTGTTGCTTCCCAAAGTTCCATAGATCAAAAGGCTTTGCAGGGCAAAGGTTAAAAACAGAAACACAACCTGATTCCAAGTCACATGAGCAACCTAAAGTCACACAATCACATGATTCTTTGGATTCTTCTTCCTCTTCCAAGAGGTCATCATCAAAGAAGGATACTTCGAAGTGTGCATATTACACTAAGAAAGGACATGATGAGCATCGATGTTATGTAAAGAAGATTGATGAGCTGACACATCTTCTACAGAAGCACACTATTCAACCACCTTCATCTAGTACATCTTCTACCACTTCAAGATTTGGACATTCTATGTCTTCTTCATCAGCATGTGGCAAAGACAAGATGAAGGGCCATGCTCTATTTGTATTGACACATTCTCATTCTTCCAAGTGGCTTCTTGATACAGGAGCTTCACATCATATAGCATCATCAAAGGGCATGTTCTCTTCTCTTGAGTATCATCATTTTCCACACATTTTGATGGGTAATTACACCAACATGAATTAATGGGAGTGGTTCTATTGAGGTTGATGGGTGCACATTCAATAATGTTCTTTGTGTCCCTACATTATCTTCCAACCTCCTTTCCATCTATGAGATTACTCATAGTGGGACAGACAAGACAGTTGAGTTCACCCCCGATTCAGTGCTCATTAGAGATCTTTATAGTAGAGAGCTTGTTGTAGTTGGCAGTGTTGATCATGCATCACAATTGTATGAGTTCTCTCATTTTGCTCCCATTGAGCATGCATATGATCCTATCTCTCACCCATCAAGAGTAGATTAGAATTTTGAGGAGAGATTTGGTCATTTGAACCTATATGTGCTTTCGTCATCTGCAGTGGTTCTTGAGACTTGTTTTGATCCTTTGCCACCTCCTAATTCTTTAGAAATAAGCTTAGTTCAGCAGATTGATTGTTCCCTTCCATTTTTAGCAGAGTGGGATGAGTACTTGGATGAGTACTTGCTTGATATTGCAGCATTATTTTATACATCACACACTCTACAAATTGGGGATATGATTGAGGATATTTCATTCCTCTTTGATGGAAGTTTGAGCATTCATGTCATCCCATCTTCAATGCCTTTAGAGATTGTTCCTTAGGTATCTTTGGAATAGTTTGGATTTGTTGTAGTTGATATGGCCCATCATAATTTAAACATGTGGATAGTTGAGTAGTCTTCCATGGCACACATCCAAAGACTATTCCTTCCATCTCCTTTCATGGAGCTTATTCAGCCTTGGCCATTTGATTTGTTTCTTCCTAAGGGGAGGAACCTGGTTTGTCAGTCCTGGATCTCCATCAACATACATCCTTGAGCTTTTATTTTCAACATTGGAGCTTCTTCATTAAGGGGTATACATCATCTCTTGTTCTCTCTCTCATGGGGGGATATTTATTGTACTTCTATGACTGATTCTGTACTTTGGGGGTCACTTGGAGTCCATCTTAGTTACATGCAGTACCCTTTTCTTTTCATTGCATCTCTCAATTTTGGAGAGGGGTTTTTTCTTATGTGGTTTTTCTCCTTTTCTCAATTTAGAGAGACCTCATTATTGTGAGTTGCATTTCTTTGCATTGGTTTGTACATGTGTACCTAATTAGGCCTTTGTTGTTGAGACTCATCCATGCATGCATTTTACATTCATCACTAGCTCTGTAGCTTATCCCTAAGTTAATCTTAAAGGGGGGTGTTGGAGTAATTTTATGACAATTATCTAACTATTTATTAATTAGGTCCTTTAATTGCTTTTTCACTTAAGCTAAACTTAGGTGCTTTATTTTATCTAGGTGTTTTTCTTTTTTAGTCCGAGTTCACCTAGAGGCACTTCTAGTTAGTTTTTTAAGCTTGTATTTGAGCTTAATTCAGCTCCTACTTTGCATTGCTTTAGTTATTCTAATTTTAGGATTATGACATCTCTTGAATCTATTATTTTTTTGTGCATTAATACAGAATTCTCTAGTTGTTATAGAGCATACAATTTATGTTTGATTTCTTTTGTGTGATAGCTATTTTTCTTGTAGATGATTCTTGGTTCTTATGGTTGATCATCAACTTCTACATCCTATGCCCTTTTTTCTCCACTTTCAAATGTCATAACTCTCAAATCTAAAATCCAATTCTAATTTTTTTATTACAAAATATTAACTTCTCCAATTTCGTTTATGTTAATTTCTTTAATTTGAATGCCCTCTTTTTAACTCCAAAATTGAAAATCTTGAAATAATGAAATAATGAAATAATGAAATAATGAAATAATGAAATAATGAAATAATTGAAAGCTAATATAATAAAATAAAATATAGTCGGTGATTAGTTTTGATTGAGTGCAAAATGGCATGATATGAGAACACTAAATTATTTGTACAGCAAAGATGATGATGGAGGTGTAGGAATGGAGTAAAGCCAAAACCTGAAACACACGCAAAATGAAGGTATTTTCCTTACTGGAATAGACTTTTGGTATTCCACCGTTGGATTGAGACATCTTTGAATTGTTTGGTGATAGGAAAACCCAAAACACACGCAAAATGAAAGCACTCAGACTGTTTCGATTGTCAAAGACAATGAATGTCCCGCCGTGAATTAGGGCTGATTAGCCTATTGTTTGCTCGTACAGACTTTTTAATTTAGAAATTTGCAATTCCATGCGATGAAGGATACTTCTTTTGTCATTTTCATGACTACTTGCAAATTTCCAAGGGACATTCTTAAGCATGTATGACCTAATGATGCTATGAGTTTAGTCATGTAACTTGGGGATTTTGATTTACATTTG